>NW_003299106.1:137715-199588 GCF_000151645.1 Tuber melanosporum
TCGAATATAGTCTGACAAGGAGTTCATAGTACAGGCCGAGATTACACCATATGGATGATGGTTACTGCACACCTTGGGTGGTAGGTTATTTTTGTTAACAAACAATAATTTATGATTAACTGTCAAGGTTAGGTTTTTTAAGAAGACAAAAAATTGTAAAATTATTCTACATTCTGGCATGGGTAGAGGGGGTTCTGGACCACAATTGGTAAGTAGTAGCAGGTTGATTAGAGCTCTGTTGGAGTCAAGTTGTTAGATTTGGTAAGAGTCAATCTTAACTGAAATGAAGACTTATATTATTAGTGGCGTGATATGAATGATTATTAATGATTTCTTCATCACTGCTACTCTCAGGGTTGCTATCATCAGAGTTGAATGTGATAGCCTCTTCAGCATAGTTTAGATATGTCTCTCATGTTTGGATGGTCTTGGATTGTATCTTTCTCCTAACTTGACCTTTAGTCTCCTTATACTTTACTGCAGCTTCAGTGTAATGATCCCCCTTCAGATAGTTAGTTCTTGGCGATGGGGAATGATACTTCTCTTCTTCTCTCTTCTTCTGCCGTACAATAGCTTCTTAGGCTTATGCCTATGTTACAGCTAGAAGAAGACCTTAGTCTTCTATCTGTAACGTCTATTGTAAGCTTTCTCTAACTCTATCTTATATAGAGTTCCCTGGTTGTAATAATAATAAAGATTGTAAAACTAGTAAAAAGCATAAAGATGTTTGTATTCGTTAAAGTAATAAGTTGGAAAAGTACTTAGAATTAAATCTAATTGTATTTAAACTTGTACCACCGACACTGGCATACAAGGAGCCCCTGCCGATACAGGGATACCGCTAACTAGTATACTACCAACTACAGGCTAACTATGTCTACTGTCCCACACCTGCCATCCTGGAGTCATACCCACACGAGAACTAATTACAAGACTATCAAATAACCCAGCGCCTTCCTTAGTCCAAGTCTATAATCCCTCTGGTATAAAGCTGACGAGCAATAAGTGTAGCCCAAGCTGAACAAAAGACCAACCCGACCAAGTTCCTCGCCCAAAGCACAAAAACAAGACCATCCAGTCTAAATACTATCCAGCAATTGTAATGGGGACTCCCTCTGGGAAGATGGATCCTGAGGGTGCAACTGCACCGAAATAAATTCTTCTTCGAAAGTGAACAAATATAATAAATGTCAAACTCTCAACAGTAGAGTTTGAAGAAAGAAAATGGTAAAACTTAATATCGTTAAGCTACAACTTTACTCAATTAAGTCCTGATTTCAAGAGGTAGTTGATTGCCAGAGTAGAGGAGAACTCGCATATACTTAAGTAGATTTCATATACTGCTAGTTACTTCCCATCACTACTTCATGTTCGTGAGTACCCAACTACCTTGAGCTGTCTAGCCAATTTCTATAGATTGGACCAAAAATCCTCTGCATTAAACTAACCTACTTTGTCGTTTACTGTCATCTACCTGACAGAAGTGTTTCAGCTACTGTATCTACAATACAACTGCAGGAGTAAAAACCCTTCTTATTGTAGGCCTGTTAGTTGCGAGCTGCCATGCCCGAGCAGATGCAATACCAACTATAAAACTCTCTAACTATATACACTTAGCCTTCTACAAGTATTTGCAGTCCCTGAACATCTATCTGGTTCTACTCTATTCTATATCATTCTAGATGTTGTCCACATAGCTTTCTCAATTGACTCCTTCGCAGGTTGACTACCAATAGGCACTACCCATAGTCAATCCTCCTAGAAGTAGGTTTCATTGTGACCTCAGACTAGTATCTCAGAGCCCTTAACGATTCTCTAATACGATTACACTTTCAGGACAATGGACTTTGGTTACCTCACCCATGGGCCTCCAGTAACCTCTGATAATACTTGTAACTTCAAAGAGGTATTACTCTGTCAGTTCTGGTCCGCCTTGTACGAAACTACCTGGAGACCATTCTCCAGGTTCATCTCTACCCTGTCATATATCCCGCGGACAGCCTGTGGTTGGACAGATAGAGTGAGTGCATACAGTATTACAGGAGTGTCTCTACTTGTAAACATTTATTAGGATGACAGCAACTCTCCAGGCTGTAGCCTATGACCCTAGGGACATATAACAGGACTGGAGGGGGGTATTAGCCACCAAACCTCCATGTTACAGCTGGTTCAGAGCTCAACTGGTTAAGTGGAAGTTATCCATACAACCTGAGATTTGAAAACCCTCCATATAGTTTTGCATAACAAACAATCTAATAACTTCACCTGAAGGCATGTGTAAAAAGTTACTTGCAAGGTAGAGTAACCTAGTTCAATAGCAGGGTAATCCATAGCCTAAGGCAGGGTAACTCTGGTCTGAAGGTAGGGTAACAGTACTATGAGTTACCTTACAGAGTTGGGTAACTCTACCTGAATCCACTATCGAGCAATTTAGGATACCTGTAACGATCCAACTCCATAATACTTTGTTCTTCAACAGGTAACAATCTTATCTCTTTAGTTTCACTGATATCTCAATAGCTTAGACAGTGCCTATTGTCACTATCACTTCTGATAGCCAGGATAATAATGTACTCACGTTACCTTTCGTAAGTGAGACCTCTTTCTCAGGTAGTATTACGCAAAGCGTGTATAAAGTATTGATTCAACTTATAGTATAGGAAAGAACTTAAGTGATTGCATGAGGAGTCTGTACTGGAGATCTTCTTTTTTTTTTATTTATATTCTTTCATTTTCTGTTCTAATGCAATAATAAGGTACTGGAGTCTTACAAGCTCACACTAAGTAGACTCAAATCTCTACCCCGCCCTTTCCTCCAGCAGCTAGAAGAAAAGCTGTAATCCCAAAAAGGTTAACACCAGCAGCCAGGTGACTGATCCTCAGATCCCATGACTTTAACACCGAGGGGTCTTACTTAGAGCCACTAATACCCAACTGATTTTCAGTTTAAGAAAACCATCCACTAGTCTCCCACATTGCTATCTACAAACAATAAAGACAGCAAGCCCAAAAACTGATTCTTCAAAGCAAGGAAATCTCCTATTCCAACAGTACACCCCTTACCGAACAGAAGAAAGCCTAAACTAAAAAAACCTCAAACCGCTAGCTGAAAACAACCTGTTGCCTACGACGACCAGATACCCGGCCTGACCTGTGGAACAGACCATGCCTGTAGAGTCGAAGTAATGAATAGGTGTACTGTATAGTGACATAAACGTATATCTTGGGCAAATAGCCCACAGATGTGTACAGGAGAAACCATAAGGAAAGAATATCCACTGTAAGCAGGAGGTATTGGTGAAACAGTAGTCCCAAGCTATCCATCGGGGAGAGCTGGTGGGGCTCCCTGTTGTAGCAAAAGAGGGTATGGTAGTAGGATACGAGCCGACAGTAGTAGGGCACCAACCAATGCAACTGAAGAGAAAAAGGGAGATAGGACTTAATGCTTCAGAGCTAACTCCACCGAAACTGAACTATTGCCATATTACCATGTTTCTCATTTAGTCCCTTGTTCTCTGAGTGATAGTGTCACTTAGTGGAAGGGATCCCGTCAGTAGTAGGAAGGCAGAAGGATAAGGAGAGGAAGGCAGCCATAGCTGGAACCAGGCGACTAGGTGGGTATAGTCAAATCTCACCGCGAAATAGACCCCAAAGTTACCAGCTATGGTATTCTCCAATAGGATTGTACAAGCAGAGAGAAAGTAATGCACTACCGTCAATGCCGACAGAAAGTGAAGCAAGGAAGCTGACCGTGTCAAAGATAAGTGAGCCCCTATTAGCAAGACATGACTACTGTGTGAGCCTAGATGACTCCCTCATCAAGCAGACAAGAGACAAGTAAGGCAAAGGCAGGAGAGGATGGCAGAGTTAACTATACCTATAGGCAGGAACTATCAAGAGGGCAGAGGGGAGTGGGGGGCCTACAATAGTTGACATGGTATTGCCAAACTAGGTGGGAGGAAAATAGGAGTGATAGAGTGTATGTACTGGAGGTTATTTTTATTTTATTTTTATTTTTATCTTTTTTTATAATCTTTTAGTTACTTGTTTAAGGTACAAGAACATCGCATGCAGCGCAAGGTCTGGCCTTAAGAAAACTCCTCTATCCTGGACCAAGAGAAAACCTATACTCCTAAGACTCTCTGGTAGTGGCCCAACTGTACACATTTCAAAGATGAACAACTCAAGTGCCCAGCCTGCAGGCCTCATAACCTGAACACCAAAGGGTCTTATCTAGAAGCCAACCAAAAAGCCCAAAAAGATTCCTTGCCTGAAAGAAAACCCACCTACTAACTAAACATAGCCAACAGGAAAGAAACCAAATAAGCTAAGTAGGAAAGCAGAAGGAAAAGCTCTACCCGTAAACTACAAGACCCGTAAGGGCCACAAAGGAAAAAAACAACTACCCACCATACTACCAGATTTGCCGTTTTTAAAGAACCACCCCTAAAGTAAGTGGCTGGCGAAAAGCCCTAAGGCTAGACACTCCCAACTAGCTTTGCCACCAATGTAGTGCAACATAATGACCTGTCAATTGAGAACATAGGCAATAGTGCTAGGCTGAAGGAGTGGATAGCTGGCAGAGGGGATGCTACCCAGCAGAAGGATGCCAGCCAAAGATCAACCTCAAGAAGGCAGCAGGCTGAAACTCCAGAACACCACATAGTAGAGAGAGGAAGTAGTAGAGTACTAGCCAAATGAGGGGAGGCAGTAGGAGGCGAGCTGATGCAAACAAAGTAGGGAGGTGGAGGGAGGGCCCAAGGCCTCAGAGCAGGCCCAACCTGTTAGAAATATCAGGATCTGATACCCAGGAGTCACCCTATGTAGGGTAACCTCACTTGGAATCGGAATCTCTAGTCTCCAACACTCCCCTCCGGCCCCCTTACAGGGCCCACACTTCATCATACATATCAATCTCAGTTGTGTCTTATGACTATAATGCTACTGAATTAAAGGTGTCAGAATATGTCATTGCCATTTATCTGACCAGATCCTGCTTGCAGGATATATAAGAGAGGCCCTTCAGCTAGGTCTGAGAAGTATAACGGAGTAAATCTGCCAACTACTTAGAAAGTTACTAGGCTTCGAAGATGTGGTACCTTTGGTATGTGCCGTAAGTAACAGGACCTTTTCGCACAAAAAGATGGTATTGAATGGAAAAAGAATGTTAGCAAAAGAACAATATATTCACATCCACCTTACAATATCTGAAAGAGTCTAGAACTCCAAAAGACACTACCATAGAAGCTATTAGACTTCATGGAGTGTTGCAACTATGTTTCAGAACACGTGGTAGTTATGAAGATAACTTCCAATACTACAACAGTGATTGAAACCAGTTACCCAGAACAACCAAGGGTTGCCAACCAAGAGAATATTTGTCAATCTGGTAGAATGGCTTTCTGCAAATTAGTAGGAAGTCCTCTGGAAGACATCTATTGGTTGTATAAGGTGTTATGGAGGTTTAAAGTCAGACAACCTGAAAAAAGGTTTGTGATTATGACTACCTTCGCAGATGCAACTGGCAGATGAAACTAATCATTTTATCAATGATGGAGACAATTGGAGCTAACTCAATTCGACTTGAGAACTAGGCCACAAGTCTAAAAGACTCTAAGGATTGCATAACTACTATTGGGAAAAGTATAGTTCCGAGTTAGTTATATAGTAATTGCCAACGAGGGTGTGGTGATTTTCAGGGTCTCCAGGTGTTCGCACCTTTCACGACTACCCGATATTGCAAGTTATAATCTGAGAGGTACATAGTTGTATGATAAATAGATGTAGTCCACAAATACTCAGATGCGGAATATATATATTGAATTGCCTTGCAAGCTTTAGACATTATCAAGTAATGGAGAAAAGACCTTAATAATATAATATTATTATACGATTCAATCTTACCTTACTAAATTTACTTTGCTCTGAGTAGTCATAAATGAAACGAGTGAACTTGAGCCTTCCTAGACAATCTCAGTCTACAGAAATAAATCTTGATTGGCCTAGACAATACTGAAGTCTATCAAATTGTCTCCGCCTAATAGTGTATTGTTAGATCTCCTAGTTACTAAGGCTCTCTACCCATCTACATATCTTTTCTTACCACATATTCTACTTAAATAGAAACTTACAAAAATGTGAGCTTCCTAGCTCACATACGAGAAAAGGAAGCTTGCAAATGAGCGAAGAAGATGTCACAACCTCCTAAGCAGATTACTCCCAAGGACCCAATAGATACCTCTGGAGATTACCACTCTACCACTCTCAGTTGTTCGTCCTTGCTTCTCCCAGCTTTCCAAAACCTGTTTGGATGACCAGCAGCCAAAATCTTTATTGCCCCACCATCCCCTCGGGCCCCTTCTCCCATCTTAGGACCCTCTATACCATGTCCGAACACACATACAGTAGACGTAGCAAGACTTGCTGGTGGAGTTACAATAGTCATAGGTCAAATAAAGCTGGATATTTCAACCAGTATCGATACTGCCAACATTGCCTTCGAAACTCTCTCAGCAGACTCATAAGCTAATGTGTAAGGGCTGATAGAAGTACAGCAAAGATTGCTGGAATGACAAGATATACATGACAATGATATAACTACTATATTACATCAGTGTACTGTAATAGAAGTAAATGTCTAAGAAATTCAAGAAAAAATCAACTGGGAAATAGCTACCCCCCCAACTAGCCTCTCCTAAGTCTTACATACCAGACGCCATAGATCCCATCTAGCCACCTCTACTCTTCAGACAGATTAACCATCTGACAGCCACAGGACAGTCTATACCTGACTCCATTAGGCAGCCACTAGTCTTGACCAACCTAACAAAGTCCCAAGCCCGATACCATGTAGTCAAGTAGGCCTCTGGCTGAGCCCAGGAGCTATAAAAGTGGCACCACTAATACTCGATGGCACCACCACCTGTGTGAGGAATACCGGGATCTGATACCTAGTAACTACTCTAAATCGGGTAACCCAACTCAGAATTGGAATTCCTGGTCTCTAACAACCGCCTCCAGCCACCTTACTGGGCCTACATGTCATCATACTCAACAATCTAAGTTCTGTAGCTTAATTGGAATATCACCTGACTCTTCACAGAAGGTCCAGTGTTCAACTCCTGTTGTCCTCAAAGGTATTTCTGGTATTGAGTTATTTTTTACCAATACTACTTATAACTGCAAGCCTTCCTGTACAACAACTGAGAACCTCCAACAGAAGAATTATGATTTTATCCTATAGAAGTGCTACTCCTCTACCAGAAGGAAGTCCCTGGATAAGAATCTATCTGTTGGATCAGAAGATCTTGAGTATCAAAGTAAGTGACCTAAGAAGGTTGCATATACGACTTCCCAGAGTCATCCAGACCAAGAAAGAGTTGTTGACTGAGTGATTATCTGTCAATCCAGTACAATAGCTTTTTGCAAATTACCACGAAGTTTTCCAGAAAATATCTGTGTTGGAGATGGATTTATAGAGGTTTGAAGTCAGGCGGTCTAAGAAGGATGTAATCACTACTATCCTTGGAGTTTCCAACCTCAGATAAAACTAATCATTTCTTCAATAACAGAGACAATTGGGGCCAACTCCATTCAACTTGAGAACTAGGCTTTAAGTCTAAAGATTCTGATGGTGGATTAATTACTATTGGGAACCATATTGTTCTCAGTTTGCTATATCGAAATTACCAAAAAGAGTGAGGTAATTTTCAGGGTTTTCAGGTGTTCGCACCTTTGAAGAATACCCAACATTGCAAGAGAGGTTCATGGTTATGTAGTAGATTGTTGTAGCCCGTAAATACTCAGATGTAGAATATAAATGTCAAAGTGCCTTCCATGCTTTTAAACATCATGAAGGAAAGAAGAAGAGACCTTAGCAATATAACATTGTCTTCACGATTCTATTCTACTTTACTTACTTTACGATACTCTTAGTAGTCATAAACAAAACAAAAGCAATCTGAGCCTTCCTAGACAATCTCCATCTACAAAAACAAATCTTCATTGGTCTAGACAACTCTGAAGTCTATCAGGTTGTCTCCTCCTAACAACCTGCCATACCACCCGACCCAACCGAACTGTGGCCCAACCATGCCAGGAAAAGGTAAGGTAGAGCAAGGCAAAGCCAGCCTCACATTTCCCGCAGTAGGCACAGACTGAAGGACCAGTAAGAGGCACTCCAAATGGACATAACAGGGAGAAGGAGGGTGAAGGTAACAGAAGCAGATAAATGAAAGGTAGGCCTCACTTGCAATAGGTGAGCCCGCCAATCACAATTCACAACCAAACTATCCCAACATACAGATAATATAAGTATCGAGGAGTCAATTGTCCTACACCACCTCTGACAACTGTAGAAGCTGCTCCAGGAAGTAAAGATGGCTCAGGATCAAAGCTATCCCTACTGAAGTGAGGAGGAAATACTCAACAAAAATACTGTAAATGTTACAAGCACAAAATTCCAAGCGAACGGTGATAAACAACATCATAGGATTTTGACTATAGAAAGAAATCATGACAAGGAGGGGCCAAGCAGTTACAGTCCTGGTTAACTGAGAAATGATGCGGCCAGTATGACGAGTTGAGACACAGAACAGTCATCAAGCAAATCTATAAGCATTTTGTATAGCAAGAACTAATGACTCCGTTATAACCCAACAAGAAACATCAGCTGACCCGAAGAATGACACTGGTGATCCCTCCAAATACAACATTCAATCCCTCCAATTGAACGTGAAACCTGTGAGTAGACGATAGATAGGAGGCCGAAGATATTTTACCAAAAAAGCCTCGTAAGTGACAATGATAAAGAGCTCATAGTGCCAGCATCATGAGATAACCAGCAAGTAACCAAACAGTGCAAACAAGTAGACAAGTCCTAAACCATACAATAAACCCCAATAACAGAATACTGGGCAATCTCAGATAACTGTCCAGTGAAGGGAATCATGGTAGGTGCAGCAGCTTACTACTAAGATAGAGTGAAGGCAAGGTAAAGGAAAGTAGTTAGAATTCAATCTAATTTTATTTAAACTCATACCACCAACACTGGCATACAACGATCCCCTGCTGGCAAAGGAATACTGCTAACTGGTATACTATTAAGCCTAAGGTAATTACAGCCACTGTCCTACACCTGCCATCCCTGAGGCATACCTGCACAATAACTAATTACAAGACTATTAAACAACCCAGCACCCTCCCTGGTCCAAGCCCGTAGCCCCTCTGGTATGAAGCCAACAAGCACTAAGTGTAGCCGAAGCTGAACAAAAGACCAATCTGACCAGGTTTCTCATTCAACAAATATAAAAACCACTACCACCCGGTCTGTATACCGTCCTACAGCCCATCTACTACAATAGAAAACCAACAAACAACTTAACCACACAGGCAGCATAATAGCAAGGAGGAGGTGGCTAACATGTCCACCTCTCGTGCCTGCATGCCAGGCCGTCGACCCTATGAACCTACTTTGCCAGTTACCTTCCAAGAGCGTACCAGTAAGGAGGTCCTCTGCCTGCTACATGGATACCAAACAAAAACAATAAATGAAATACATAAAGGTATTAACTGACTGAAATTGCCAGTGGAGCTTATTTCCCACCCATGGTGTCATGCCTCCTGCCATCATACCCGTAACTAAAATAAAGAAACTAAAAAAGCATCACAAAACCCAGTACCCAAGACCCAAACAGGTCCAACTAGGTAATTGCAACTCAATAGCGGCCGAGATGGCCGTCAACTCACCGGTTAGTTTGAGAGCTTTACAGCACTTAGCAACTTCACCTTAACAGCTATGCAGGCTGAAAACACTTAATTAAATATCACTCAACCTGATGTAGGCCTAACTGGAGCTTCTGGGTGCCTCTCCCCACCAATCAGTGATCTCCAAGCTCCATCTGCTAGATGTCAAAAGACCCATCCAGCCTCCTCAGCCCCTTGGACAGATCAACTATCCAACTGGTACAGGTTAGCTGATATCCAGTCCAATCAGGCAGCTACTAGTTTGGGCCATACCGACAGTACCCCATCTGCTGAAAATGTGTTGCTAAGTAGGCCTACCAGGCATAGCTGTGAGCCATAAAGGAGGTAGTACTAATACCCGAATACACCAGTACAAGCTACACCATCCGACCCGATGGAGCTGAAGCTTAATCAAGCTAGGAAATAGTCAGGCAGGACTATCCGAGGACAGCCCCACAGGTCAAGCACAAGGCATAGACTCAATAACAGGCAAGATGCACTCCCAACTAATGTGAAAGAGAGGAGAGGCGAAGGTAGCAGAAGCAGACAACCAGAAGGTATGCCCCATTTGCAATGGGTAATGCCACTAACTACAATCTACAACTGAATCAGCCCAATATACAGACAACACAAGTACCTAGCAGCTAATCATCTCACATCCCCTCAAACAGCAGTAAAGGGCGCACTAGAGGGTAAAGGTTTCTATGGCTAAAGCCATTTCCAATGAGGCAAGAGGGTGACACCTGACTAAACTACCCTAAATACTATAAGGACAAAACTTCAAGAGAATGGTGATAAACAACATCTTAGAATTCTGACCTTAGAAATAAATTGTGATTAGGAGGGGACAGTCAGGCACTGCTTTCACCACCTGAGAAGTGATATGGCCAGTACGATGAGTTATGATATAGGATAGTCTTTAAGTGAACCTATGGGCATTTTGTATCGCGAGAACTATCGACTCCATTAAAATCTAACAAGAAACATGAGCTGGCCCAAATAATGACACAGGTGATCTTCACAAATATAATGTTCAATACCCTTAATCAAATATGAAACCTGGGAGTAGTTAATAGACAGGATGCTGAAGACATTTTACCGAACGAGGCTCATAAGTGACCACGATGAAAAACTCAAAGTGCTAGCTATTATGGCAGTGACTGCTTGCAAATAACGAAACAGTGCAAATAAGGAGACAAGCCCTCAACTACAGGACAATCCCCAATGTCAAAATATTGAACAAACTCAGATAATTGTCCAGTAAAAAGAATAATTATCAGTACAGAAGCTGACCACCGAGGCGGAGTGAAGGCATGGGTGAGGACAGTACTTAGAACAAATCGTGAAGAGTGTATCCTCCTCGGCCATACTGGACTCTCTAGATAGTGCTCTTCCTGTCTCTAGTTATGTGTCCTCAAGTAGTCACATATGGAAGCCAAAATGTAACGATCTAGTCATATGACTAATGTGGTCACATGCACGAAACCCATGACCTTATAGCGAGGTCATATGCGAAAACCTCTAAACTAATCATAATACAATAAACAAGTCATATAACCCAAAGTAATCACATACACAAAACCCATGACCACATAACCAGGCCATTTACAAAATATATTTATTATATACAAGGCATAACTGCAAGGCATACTGGCAATGCACACTCGCCAGGTACATATCCTATGACTTATAATCGAGTCATGTGCAAAGTATAACAAATCATAATATAAACAAGTCATATGACTCAAATGAGTCATATGTGTGAAAGCCTTAACATACCTATATCTCATACTCATGAGTCATGTGAAAATCCTTTCCTGACTAAACCCTATTCATAACAGAAAAGTACTATCAATCAACCTCTATACTCACCATTTTCCATTCCAGCAACTCTTGTCCACCTGAATACTACTAGAGGTATTAGGAATATCGGGATCTGATACTTAGGAACCACTTTAAGTAGGGTAACCCTACTCAAAATCGGAATCTCTGGTTTACAACATCCTTTTCCGGCCTCCTTACAGGGCTGGCACGTTATCAACATATCAATCCCTGTGGTGTCCTGTGACTATAATGCTACAGAATAAAAGATGTAAGAATAATACTGTATATGTTGTTGCTGTCTATTTGACCGTATCCTGTTCACAGGATATATGAGAGGAGACCTTCGGCTAGGTCTGAGAAGTAGAACAGAGTAAACACATCAACAACTCAAAGGGTTACTAGGCTTCAAAGAGGTGATGTCCTTCCCTTAGGTGGTAGGTAATGGGACATTTTCACATGAAGATATAGTATTGAATGGTAAACGATCTCAACGAGAAACCTATACATTCGCACACATTCTACAATAACCAGAAGAGTCTAGAACTCCCAGGAACACTACTACAGAAGCCAATGGACTTCACAGAGTGTAATGACTAGGTCCAGGAATACTCTATAGTTACGAGAATAATTCTTAATACAAGAATAGCAATTGAAAACCTGTCACCCATAGCAACCAAGGGTTGCTGACTGAGGAATTATTTGTCAAACTGGTAGAACAGGTTCCTGTGAATTAGTAGAAAGTTCTCCAGAAGATATCTGTCTGTGGAATATAAAGTTATGGAGATTTGAAGTCACCCAACCTAGGAATGTTGTAATTATGACTACCTTTACAGATACAACCTGCAGATAAAACTGATTATCTCATCAATGACAGAGAAAATTGGGGTGAACTCAATTCGAATTGAGAACTAAGCCATAAGTCTAAAAGCTCTGATGATTGGATAATTACTATTAGGAACAGCATAGTTTCTAGTTAGCAATATCGTAATTACCATAGAGGATGTGGTGATTTTTGGGGTCTTGTGGTGTTTGCCTCTTTGAAGAATACCCAACATTGCAAGTTATAATCAGAGAGATACATTGTTGTATAACAGATTGATATAGTCTGCAAACACTCAGACACAGAATATAAATATTGATATACCTTCCAAGCTTTTAGATATCATCAAGTAAGTGAGAAGAGACCATAATAATATAATTTTGTCGTTACAATTCTATTCTACTTCATTTACTTTAGTTCACACTTAGTATCTATAAATGAAATGAGCAAAATCTGAGCCTTCTTAGACAATATTTGTCTACAGAAATGAATCTTGGCTGGCGTAGACAACTCTGAAGTTTATCAGGTTGGCTCCATCTAACAAGATGTCTACTACTGTTAGGAATACAAGGATCCGATACCAAGGAACCACCCTAAGTAGTATAACTCCTCTTGCAAAGGGAATCCACTGTATCTAACACCCTTCTCTGGTCCCCCCATGGGGCCTGCATGTCACCATATATATAAACGTCAGTTATATAGCTTAATTGGAATATCATATGACTCTTCACTGAAGGTCACGTGTTCAACTCCGGTTGTCAACAAAGTTATTTCTGGTATTGAGTTATTTTCAACAAATGCCACTTGCAACTGCAAGGCTTGCTGCATGACAACTGGAAATCTCCGACCAATAGGATTATGATTCTATCCTATAGAAATGCTTCCCCTCTACACGAGAGAACTCTTTGAATAAGAATCTATAGATTAGGTCAAGAAATATTGAGCTTTAAAGTTGGCGACCTGAAAAAGTTGCAAACACAACTTCACAAAGTCACCCAGAGCAACTAAGGATTGCTGAGGAAGGGATTATCAATCAGTCTGGTAGAAGAACTTCCTGCAAATTAGTAGAGAGTCCCCTGGAAAATATCTATCAGTTGAGTAAGGAGTTATAAAGGTTTGAAGTCAGGCAACCTAAAAAGGTTGCGATTATGAATATTTCGTAAAGACAACCCACAGATAAAACTGATAATTTCATTAATGATGGAGCCAATTGGAGACAACTCAGTTTGACTTGAGAACTAGGCCATAAGTCTAAAGTCTCTGACAATCAGATAATTACTATTGGGAACAGCATGAGTTCCAGTTAGCTATATTACAATTACTGAAGAGAGTGTGGTGATTTTCAGTGTCCCCATATGTTCACACCTTGGAGAATACCCAATGTTGCGAGTAATAAGGAGATATGTAATGTGTTCGCAAGGTGCTAATCATGTTATTGATAATAGATACGATAGTTGGCAGGTGGCCTGCTCTTCCAGAGAGAAGGTGAGAGCTGAGAACTAAAGGAGGCTTCGAGGATGTACTGAGGAACAAAGAAGTAACTGTTCAACCAAGTATATTGAAATACTGTATGTCGAAGTCTGCCTTTTCCATCATGGAAATAGGTGGTCTTTAAATACATAAATCTTGTTCATGTCTAGCATGAACAAAGTTAATCAAAGGTATCAAGTGATACTCTTTGGTAAAACAAACCAAGTATCAAAGTGATACTTAAAACAAAACATAAAACAAAACCAAGTATCAAAGCAATACTTAAAACAAAATGTAAAGCAAAACCAATAACTGAGTACCTGTACCGGTTATATTCCCCAAAACAAAATAACTGTTTAAACAAACAAAACCTAATAATCATCAAAAGCGGAGTCTGAGAAACTAAAGGCTTCAGTTTCCACTATCAGCTCTTCATCATAAGTGTCATATCAGGGACAAGAAGAAATCCTAAGAAAACATCGAGACTCAAAGAAATACAAATAACAGTAGTTATGAATACCAGACTCATGCTGTATATCTACCCAAGCATTGTTGCAATCAGGACAGTAATCTATCCAGAGGATTCCAAAGTAGTCTTCAAGTTGGATAATATCGTGATTCAACAACAGTCCAATAATCTGTTATCACAGACTCATATAGAGTTCTACGTAGTTTGACATTGTTATTGTATTCAAATAGAGATTGGTGATCAGATAAGGTTATTGAGAGCCTGCTCCATCGCCTGTTTTTCATCATGGCTGCTTTCGAATTCCGACTCAAAGTATGGCGCCCGAAACCCATCTCTAGCTTCGAGTTCAACCTGCTATCGCTCAGTTTCTGGCATCATTGGTGTCCAGCACATTGTAATGTAATTTATCATTGGAGGGAGGGATTTGTTTGACATATTGTCTTTCTACCATGTGTTCACCGTATCTATAGCATGTTCCAGTCCTTCTAGTAGTTCCCAGCTGTTCTTGCTTGTTGGGTATCCTTTCCATTTGACCAGGAACTGATTATTTCCATGCCAAAGGCAGTGGTCTCGGATTTCTTTAACTTCCCATTCATCCTTCTTATCAATGACGAGAGGTGCGGGTCGACAGTGGATTCTTTCAGGGAATTTGAAGTCGTTATTTGGGTGGAATCGCTTGACAGCAGAGGCATGGATAACTGCAGTATTGTGGCAGTATATGCGTCTATCCATCTGGACAGTGTAGTTTTCTGTATGCTCGTTACAAGATACGACCTTGAAAGGTCCTCGCCATTAGGGTTGTAGTTTCTTGCTGCGTCCAATCTTGGTAATAAACATGTTTCCATGTACCATGAGCATATCACCTGGTGCAATAGGAACATGTTTGCGTCGTCGTTTCTGAGCAGTAGTGGTGCTCCGGAATTGGGCAACTTTAACAGCTTGGAAAGCATCATTCCGAATTGCTTGGGTGGTTTAGGTAGTCATCGGAGGCAAGGACTGAGAAGTTCTTGAATAGAGGTGTAGGTAGGAGAGGGTATTGTCGGCCGAAAATTGCCTTGTATAGAGACATTCCCAAGGGGTCTAAATATCCAGCATTAATATATGTGGCGAGTTCAATGAGAGCTGGTTTCTAATTAGTCTGTCGTTTATTAATCATGTTCCTAATTCCAGTCTTGACTTCACAGATCTTCCATTCAGCTTGACCATTAGTCTCAGGAGGCCCAGGAGTAGCCATAATATGGTTGATTCCAAGGGGGATCAAGGTTTACTTCCAGAATCTGGCAGTGAAGCAGGGATCGGTATCACTGACAATAGATAATGGGTATCTATAGGGGGTAAATAGGTATCATTAGAGGTTATTCCAGGTGTCTTTAGAGGAGTGGGTAACTTTTATTGGTATGAGCCATATGTATCCAGAGAATCGATCCAGAGCTACCAAGATAGTGTCATATCTTGCAGACTTGTTAAATGGTCCCGTGAAGTCGATGGCATAGAATTCGAATATTCTGCATGGCAGCTAGAGGGTCTGTACTTTCCCTTCAGGGAGTTGTGTTCGTTCCTTATTTGCCTGGCAGAGCTCACATTGTTTAACGAAATCGTGGAAGTCCTTTCGCATTTCAGGACAGTAAACATATTCTGAGGCATATTGGAGGTTGCATTCTACACTATGGTATCCTTTGTTGTGGATTTCAGTAATGATATATTCCCTAATAGTCATTCCATTGAACATATGACCTTTTAGGATATATAGGCAATGTTCACCATAGCGGGTGCTGGTATATACCATTCCATTGGATATGTTGTAGGGTGCAAGATCTCTATGTCCAAAGCTATCCATAGCTTTGAAATAGATCGGGTCATGGCAATATCCTGCTATCATTTAGCTTCGAAAAGAGGAGGTCAACTTCTCTGTAGTTGATCTGAGATCCCGTTCATCCTCAATGAGAGATCCTCTTATTGGTTCGATAGGGTCTTGCTCTTCTTCAAAAATTTCATAAAGCTGTCGGCGATGTTGTGAATCATGTGGGTCATGACAGAAACAATGGTTTCATTGTTATATACTCGTAAGGGTCCACTATACAGTGGTCATGAATCAAGTATGGGGGGAGAGAGGATGGCGGTGCTGATTGCGGAGGGGATAGGTAAGATAATGCATCTAAGTATGCTGCTGCTTGTTCGAGTTCTTCAAGACCTTGGTGTTGTCTTGGGGTAGGATTAAGAGTAAGGGGAGGTTGGATTGATCTATCATCAACTTCATCTATCACCTCTTCTGCTCCTGCTACAGTGTCAAAACTGGTGTTTTTTGAATCATCAGCTGACATATAGTACAGTCGCTGGTATCTGTTGCCGAATTTAATTTCAGTCTGGTGAAAGGGACAGGTATTGAGGTAACAGTAGGACCAGTGGAGACTGCTTTGTTCAAGCTCGTGAGGAGGTATACTGCAGAGGGTGCAATCATCTTTCCACATGTCATCAATGTCTTTTCCTTATTCTGTTCCAGCAGCTCTGTACATGGTGTAAGAGAAAGAATTGGAAGGAGAGGCAGTACTGGCGGTGGTCATTGTTGGTTCTAGTTCATAGGAGGTGTCATCAGGGCTATCTTCGCTTTGTCTTGTATGGTCATAGATAAGAGGAGAGTCTCTGAGTTCTTGGTTCTCATAAAAATGGGAGAAAGCATCAGCTAAATAGTTTGTTCTTCCCAGGGTAGAGATAATTTTTGCATCGTATTTGCTGATTTCTCCTATCCATCGTGTTCTCCTTACAGGAACCTTTTCCATTTTAAAGTTAGTGAGGAGTTGGTGGTCGGTAACAATGGTGAAGGTGTTGCCCATCAGGATGTGGTTGAAAGTGGCAAGAGTACCAATCACTGCAAGGGCTTCCTTATCTGTAGTTCCATAGTTCATTTGTGAATTAGTAAACTTTCTGCTGTGTAATGCTACCGGTCTTGCCATTTCATGAGTGGCTCCTTGTCCAACCCATGCTACAACTCCAACATCCGATGTATCAGTAATCAGCTATATCGGATCCTATTTACTATAGTCGATAGGCTGTATAACATTGGCATTCTTAATCAATTTCTTGATATTGGTAAAGGCTTGGTTATGAGTGTGGATCCAGACAAATTCCGCATTGCTAGTAAGGTCTGTGAGCGGCGCTGTCACAGTGGCATGGTGTAGTAGGAACTGGGAGATATAGTTAACCAGTCCTAAGAATCGCATGAGTTCTTTGTAATTTCGGGGTGTTGTCCATTCTGTTAAACAGGATATTTTTCTGGGAGCTGCATGTACTCCTTCATCATCTATTACATGTCCTAGGATATCGAGCTTATTGGCAAATAGAATTGATTTGTTCCTACTAGCGTAGAACTTAGCTTCTCTTAGTCTGGTATAAACCAAACATACATGGTAGGCATGTTCTGTTCGGAGTTTGAGAAAATGAGAATATCATCAATGTAAACTCATACAAAATGGTGGAGGTACTCACTTAGGAGGTTTTCCATAATTTGCATAAATGTAGCGGGTGCATTCATATCACCTTGTAACATAACTCGGCTAATGAAACTCCTGAAGGATATTTTGAAACTGTTGTAGCATTCGCATTCTGGATCTAACCTTGTCTGGAAGTAGGCATCGCTTAGGTCAATCTTGGTTCTGAATCTAGTCTGTCCAACTGCATTCAGGATTTGAGTTTGGTTTGGGATAGTGCAGTTGACCATAACCGTGTTTTCATTTCGTAGTTTGAGGTCAACCAAGAGGCAGATTCTTTTGCCATCTGCTTTGGGTTGAACAAACATAGGTACCGCACCTGGTGCTTCCGCTCAGTATATGACTCCTCTTCTTTGTTGTTGGGTTATCCAGTCACGTAGTGGGTTTTTGTATGCGTCAGGGATGGAGTAGGTAGGTTGGTTCTTAAGATTAGAGAGATCTCGAAGCCGGATGTGGTGGTTCACTTCCCTCATAGGTGGTAGCTCTTCAGGAATCTGATCAGTGAAAACATCAGAGTACTCATCCAATAGGCGTTGGGCAGTTGCTTCACAGACTGCGGCTTGGTATTCTCCCTTTGTTGGCTTGCATGAGACTCTGACCTTCTGTTCTGGGAAGTCAATGGTTGATTTCCTACATCTGATTATGGCTTTATGGTGGTTCAGGAATGGCATCCCTATCAAGGCATCGTATTTGGCTAGGTTTCCACCTAGCATTTCCTGAGTGGGTATGACAGCGGAGTCAAGCTGGATAGTTGCGTTACAACTTTTATGGCTTGTGGATCTTGAATCTTTTACTGCCATATTGACAGGTATGGGCTGGTTAAGGTCTCGAGTTTGGAGTCCATGAATACAGACAAAGGCATTGCTGATCATGTCTCTTCCAATTGCACCAGTATTGAATAGGATTCAAGCCTTCTTACCATTGATTAGAATGGTACCTTCTAGGGCGGTATGTACTTTGAATGTAGCAGGAGGTCAGACACTGTTGCATTCCACATCGATATATCCGATATGGATCTCCTCATATTCGCTGGATTGGGCATCATCACTATCAGTCTCAATATTGTGGGTCGATGACTCTTGCTTAATCACTTTTCCTTTCCCTTTCTTCATAGGGCAGTTCTTTGCCATGTGTCCTGTTTTTCCACATTCCAATAACTCTCCTTTCTGTCGTCTCGATTCTTTGGAGGGTTTGGTTTTCTTCTTGAAAACCCAAAAGGCATCTTCTTCAAAGTTGTTGGGGGGCTTGTGTCGATGTTGCCTATTACTGCTAGAGGATGTCTGTGTCTTGTATGCCTTGGTTTCATGGAGGATGGCATTCTTTCGTTCTGCCCTTGCAATTATTATTGCAATATTATTGTCACCTTCCTCAAGTAGTTCTACTTCTCGCCGGGGGGTAGGATGCATGGCATCATAGAATCATCTCCTAAGGATGTAACTGGAGATGCTTCCATTATTCATTCGGTCCATGTACATCATCAGATCCATAGCTACAGCTGTAATTCTCTTAACATGCATTCTATTGACTTGGTGGAGCTGGTTGAATTTGTTGTATAGGAGATCGTTGGTGATAGAGGATTGGAATTGGCCTTTCAGGTAATCAAGAACAGTGGATCCTCTTAATCTTACATTGCCGCCCTATTCCTTATAGCATTGGTGGTATGTGTCGGTTGCCTTTCCTTCACAGAATAATCCAATAAAAAGTCCAGTTGTAGGGTCTTCCACATCTTTCCCTTGTAGGGAAAGGTAGTGTGTGAGTTCAGTCACCTATTGATCAAAGGCTTCAGGTTTAAAGTCTTTTCCTTCTCCTGTAAACTTTGCTGGGAGCTGGAGTTTGAACTTAGGGGGTTCAAATGCTGCAGGTACTTCCTCTTCTTCAGGCCAAGTGTGAGATTTTCCTCCTTTTGAAGGCCCTCCTCCTATACTAGCCATATCTGATTCACTACTTGATTTGGAGTCAATTGGAGGTTCAAAGGAAGGCTTTTTTGCTGGAGTAGAAGGGAATTCTCCTAGACATTGCGTGTCTTCCATGTTTGCAGGTTCTCCTGGCTCCTTTGCTGAACACTGGGGTTGTTTCTTTCTTGGAAGGTCTTACTGTGGGATTTGCTTCCCACTCAAGGTCATCAAGCACTCTATGTTGGTTTTAAGACGAAGCCGAATGTGCTGTGATTCTGCCGCTTCTCTCCGCTAGCATTCTGAAGTGGATATCGATAGGTTGATCAGGCCTCAATCTGGAGACAGGTTCTTAACCACTTGCTGAGGTTAAAAAAATGTAACGTGTTCGCAAGGTACTAATCACGTTATCAGTAATAGATGCGATAGTTGGCAGGTGGCCTGCTCTTCCCAAGAGGAGGTGAGAGCTGAGAACTAAAGGAGGCTTCGAAGGTGTACTGAGGAACAAAGAAGTAACTGTTGAACCAAGTATACTGAAATACTGTCTGTCGAAGTCTGCCTTTTCCATCATGGAAACAGGCGGTTTTTAAAAACACAAATCTTGATCATGTCTAGTATGAATGAAGTTAATCAAAGGTATCAAGTGATACTGTTTGGTAAAACAAACCAAGTATCAAAACGATACTTAAAACAATACATAAAACAAAACTAAGTATCAAACGATACTTAAAAAAAACCAAGTATCAAAGCGCTACTTAAAATAAAACATAAAACAAAACCAAGTATCAAACGATACTTAAAACAAAACATAAAACAAAACCAATAACCGAGTACCTGTACCGGTTTCAAGAGAAGTACATAGTTGTATAATACATAGATGTAGTCCAAATACTCAGATGCGGAATATAAATATCGAAGTGCCTCCCAAGCTTTTAGACCTTATTGAGCAATGGAGAAAAGACCTTAACAATATAATATTATTTTTACGATTTGACCTTACTTTACCTATTTTACTTCTCTCTTAGTAGTCATAAACGAAATGAGTGAACCAAGCCTTCACAGACAATTTCTGTCTACAGAAGCAAATCTGGATTAGCCTAGACAACTCTGAAGTCTATCAGGTTGTCTTCGCCTAACATCTACCAAAGACCCAAATTGGCTCTCCAAGTGTATTCAGCCTTGCCACTCCAGACACCTCTCTTTATTCCACTTTACTACTCCTCTCCATACTTTAGCATCAGTCCACTCAGCAGTAACTATTATTTCCCTACCAGGATGTAGCATCCTTTTAAATGCTTCAATTATTTCTGCTAGAGATACAATATTTAAGTTTAAGAATTGCAATGCCAGGTACTATAAGTAAGTCAAAATTTAACCGGTATTTAAATTAAGCCATAGAATGGCTACAAGGTCTGACTGAGAAAGTGGTCACCATAGCCATTATCTTCTATGTAAATCTATGTGTAACAATCCCCCTTAAGATGTGTAGTTCTTGGCAATGGGGAATGATACTTCTCTTCTTTTGCTTCTTAGTCTTATGATAGCTCTAGGCCTATGCCTACGTTACCGATAGTACAAGACCTTTGTCTTCTCTCGGCAACACCTATTGTAAGCTTTCTCTAACTCTCCTTCGTAAAGAGTTCTCTTTGGCGTAACAATAATAAAGGTGGTGATAATGGTAAAGAACGTAAAGGTGTTTTATATTTGTTATAGTAATAAGTAGGAAAAGTACTTAGAATTCAATCTAATTTTATTTATACTAGTACGGTCAATATTAGAATATGACTCGTCTCCCCCACGCCCCATAAAACAAACAATCTAAAATACACTACCGCAGACCATTCTGCCTTGCAGCCACTCTCCCTGAACATAAATCTAAAAATCACTACCTAAATGGGCTCACAGGCGCTCGCAGCGACTAGTGCTACCCTGGATTAATGCGTCTTCCCACCTCGCTATCTAGCTACCATCTCATACCCTCGGCCCTATTTGCCCCCAACATAATTTGGCCCACATATTCAATCAAGGAAACATACAGTCTATTCCAACATCCTTCTGTTTTTTTATAATGCAACCTAAGATCCAAATAACCATCCGCCAATACCAAACCACAAAAGGGGTAGTAAGGTTCCCTCAGGACTCCGTTTACCTTAGCCCACCTCAAGACCATCGATGTTCGCATGGCTAAGTTCAGCTCATCACAATACTGGTGCTGAGAATGCCAAAATCAATCGTAACATATCCGTAAATACCGGGGCTGTTTCTCGAAGTGTTCTACGAAGATGGCGCATTTTTTGGTGGTTGTAGTGGAAATGGCAGTACCACAACAGGGACACTCATACTGCCGCTAGTCAGGTAAAAAGAACCATTTCTTCGGCAATGTTATCTCGCCTGGCAAGACACAGCTACTACCGTCATGTCTTTTCTCATACTGGGTGCAGGTCGTCGGGTCTCCTATCACCACTATCCCCCCATCCCTTTCCACCATCAATGTGCCATCAAAGGGGTTACTTGCCACAACCAACTCTCCATCCACAACCCCGACATGACGCGGGATTCCTAGGCCCAACCACTCCTGATCAGTCTGCCAGCACTTCTATCTCAGGACTGCTGAATCCTTATATAAGTCTTCATCAGCAGGACGCCCTCTAACATAGAGAGGGCACTCAATCCAGTAGTGCTGGTCTTCCTTCCCATCACAGCTGTCATGGCCGACCACGCCCGTCCCACTATAGATCCTTAACAAAACGTAGAAATCCATTCGGGTCAGGCCTTGGAGGTGCCGGAATGCTTTCGGCTTTCGAGCATAATACTCGTGCCCTTCTCTATCTTGCCAAGTCCCCCACTCCTCCTTACGTAGTTTCCTAGCCAGGGCCGCATGACCAATCCCAAAGCTAAGTCCTTCCCAAAGTAAGGGGTACAGGGGGCGTTCGACACAGGCCTTAGCCTTCAGGTCGACTATCTCGTTACCATCAATGCCCATGTGACCAGGAACCCAACCAAAACTGAGGTGAGAGAGTTTATTCAACAAGGGCACCATTACCTCCCACATCTCCGCTGAGTTACCATCCAAAAACACGTTGTCAACCATGATGAGGGCCGGCACGCAGTCCAAGAACACATGGACCATGCATCTCTTAGCTATACCCTGTGCATGCCACAGGGCATACATAACAGCAAACAACTCGCATTCTACAATACTCCAAGATAGCGGCACCGAGCACCAGTCAACACGTGTCAAGGCCCCTTTCACAAATACAGCCCAAGCTACACCAGCCTCCTCAGAGCACTTGGATTCGTCCGTGTATATAACCACATCCGATGATGTACAGAGGTCCGTGTACGACACTCGGTGGCAGACAGCCATTACTATCTTGCCTTTCCCAATTGAAACCGTCAGGCAACAGGTAAGCTCCTTATCGGAAGTCTGCCAATGCACTATCATGCCTTCCTCCTTCCATTGTAACCGTATCTCTCCCAACCAGGGATGCTGGTCACAATATCGGTAATTGATGAACCGGCTGTAACACCTCCATTGTAGGTACCTTTCCTGAAAAGCAACAGGCGGCATTCCCAACATGGCTAACAGTATATTGTTTGCCAACCTCATAGGTGTTCAAAACACCTACTGGAGGTAGTCATTATCGTGGATCTGAATTTGCTTCGTATATGACGTGTGGTCAGTTACAAACTCAAGTCCATAGTAGATGGTAGGAAGCTAGGCTGCCTACACCAAGCGGTAAGTCTCCCATGCTCCCAAGCTACCAACACTTCCAAATCTCCTTCCCAATGCTAAAATCCTTCTCCTAACACCCAACCCCCTTTGTAATCAATACTTTACATGAAAAGAAAAATTAAGAAATACATTGAACCTATATCTAAGAACCCGCAGGTCCTCTGAAGGTAAAGCCATTTCTCACAACAATTCCATCCCTTCCCATGCCCTATCCCCAAACCCAATCTACTGAGTCTTGAGGGCACTGAATCCTATTCCCCTGGCTCTGGCTATACCGTCCCAGTCCGTAAATATCTCTCCTGTATGGTATCGGGTGGCCTTACTCGACTATGCTGCTACTATAATAACCCCATCATCAACATACGAGACTGCCAGTTGACGCACACTAGGGGAGTATCGCATGCGTAGCCGAAATATGTCTGCCACGTACTCGCCAAAGAGGAACACAGATATGGGCGAGCCCTGAGGTAATCCATTACTGATATGGTAGGGTCGGGAGATGCATCCGTTGAAGTGAAACTGGACCGATCAGCAAGAAGCCCAACGCCAGATATATTGGCAAAGGTATACAGGCCACCTCCTGGCCAGCAGAAAGTCTGACAGGAGAACGACATTAATGTTATTAAACCCCTCTTCGACGTCCATTGACAAGATCAGACATTTGTACCCCTTGGTATGCGTTAGGAATTCAAAGACTACCGCCATGGCATCATAACCCCCCCGCTTCAGATGAGACCCAAATTGTGTTTCTCCCAGATCCAAGCAGCCAGCCAGCCTCAGCAGGAAGACGCATTCCGCGACCTTTGCCAGTATCAGCAAGAGATGTATCGTCCTTCATTATTTCACGATATCATACCTGGGTTTGTCTAGCTCGGGTATAAGCACCCCCTCAGTCTTGTGCCAGTCGTGGATATCATGCTGTAGCCAATAGTCAACTAGGTGTCTTGATGTTACCGTATCTCTTCGCTTCCAAAATCATAGGAAGGCATAGCCGATATCATCCTTGCCTGGAGTTGTATTCGTAGAGGATCTGGCAAGGGTAATTTCCATCTCTTGAGCACTGTCCATGTCGATCTCAGAGTCCTCCCATGGGGTGGGGTCGACAGGGGACAACTGTTGCGCAATCAGGTCACTAATATCTACGTGCGTAGTAGCATAGGCCCCATCTGGGCAGGCCATGGAGGGAAGAGTTTACTTAGCTTCTAGTTTCCATGCCAATCTAAAAATGTCTAGGTCTTGGCTCTCAGCTATCTTTTCCATGACATGCTGGAATCTAGCTCTTAACAGGAGTACCCGGTAAACACATCGGGACAGTAAGTAGTCCTCAGTCGGCTCTGCCCTGTATTTAGCGTATCGATGTAGCCGGGCCACATCCAACCACAACCTGTCCAACTCAGAAGTCCACCACTTGCACTGACCTCTTCCAACAAAGGCCCATTGTTAGGAATACCAGAACCCGATACCTAGGAACTACCCTAAGTAGGGTAACCCCACTTGGAATCGGAATCTCTGGTCTCCAACACCCCCCTCCGGCTCCCTTACCGGACCCGCGCATCATCATATATCTCAATCTCAGTTGCATCCTGTGACTATATTACCACAGAATTAAAGGTGTTAGAATAACACCATATAGGTCGTCGCTGTCCATCCGGCCGGATCCTATTCGCGGGATATATGAGAGGAGACCTTCGGCTAGGTCTGAGAAGTGGAATGGAGTGATTCCATCAACTACTCAGAGGGTTACCTGGCCTCAAAGACATGACACCTTTGGCATAGGCCGTAGGTAACGGGACGATTTCGTACAAGAAGATGGTATCAAATGGTAAAGGATCTCTACTAGAGACCAATACATTTACATCTACCAGAAGAGTCTAGAACTCCAAAGGGACACTACCAAAGAAGCCAACGAACTTTACGGAGTGTTGCAACTGGGTTTCGGAACACGTCGTAGCCATGAGGTGATTCTCAATACTACAATAATTACTGAAACCTGCTATGCACAGAGCAACCAACGGGTGCCGACTGAGGGATTAATTACCAATCTGGTAGAATAGCTTCCTGCGAGTTAATAGGAAGACATCCAGAGAAAATCTATCGGTTGGGTATGGAGTTACAAAGGATCGGAGTCAGACGACCTACGATGGTTGTAATGATGACCACATTTGCAGATATAGCCATGAATAGAATTGATCATTTTATCAACAGCAAAGATCATTGGAGCCAACTCAGTTTGACTTAAGAACTAGGCCATAAGTCTAAAGACTCCGCTAATCGGGATATTACTATTGGGGACAGCACGCTTCCTAAGAAGAAATATCATAATTACCGAAGAGGGTGTGATGGTTTTCAGGGTCCACAGGTGTTCGCACCTTGGAAAAAAACTTGACGTCACGAATTATGATTGAAGAAGTACATAGTTGTATGATAAATAGATGTAGTCTGCGAATACTCAGATGCAGAATATAAATATCGAAGTGCCTCCTAAAGCTTTAGACATCATCAAGCAACGGAGAAGAGACCTTAACAATATAATATTGTTTTTACGATTCTATTCTACTTTACCTATTTTACTTCGCTCCTAGTAGTCATAAATGAAACGAGCAAAGTCCAAGCCTTTCTAGACAATCTCCATCTACAGAAATGAATCTCAATTGGCCTAGACAACTTAGAAGTCTATCAAGTTGTCTCCACCTAACACCCATGGGAGTGCGTCCACCACTCGTCTCACTGCTTCCCACAACTTCTCATCTTCTACCTCTTGCAGGCCATCCAACTGTTTCCCAACCTTCTCCTTTACTACCTTTTTCCAGGCTAGTCTCCTATGCCTGATGTTGTTAGGGAGGTCAGCCGCTAACTTGAGGGCTTGAGTACTATGCTCACAGCCAGCGGCGTCTAGGTATCGATGCCTGACATATGGTGCCCTGTATATGTACAGATCGATTCTGGAAACATCTCGGAAGGTTGGTACTATCGGGGGGACTATATTCATGTCGTGAGTTAGGGCTGAGAATTACTGCTTCAGCCATAGTCCACCCATGATATTATGGTCTGCATTGGGGTCCCAATCTTGGTATCTGGCATTGAAGTCACCAAGCACAATATCTGGTTCCCCGTGTTCGTCCAACTAACTAATAAATTGGTCCTTAGTATAGCCGGGTCGGAAGTAGACTCCGGTGAGTACTTTCTGCACCCTCTTTTCCCAAAAGCCAACACTGGCACTACTCTCTCCGTGCCCTACCATTTCAAATATCCCACAGATGTGGGACCAAATAAACACATCAACGCCCGACTTCTTAACAAAAGAAAACAAATCTCACCCATCAACATCTAGAGGTACATGCAGCCCCTCCAGATTAACCGGTGGTTCAATATTAAAAAACAAATTAACAAAAGAAAACAAATCAAACACAAGCGCTCAATTCCGACTACTCCTCCCCACATTTAATACCATTGTGTTAATAAGCATTAAAAGAGGGCGTCAACTGATCCACTTGGGCCACAAGGACTAGAGGCATAAGGGACACCACTATCCTGGTCCCAGGCGGTCCAAAAAGTATCTTCCTGGTTGGGTTCGGCAGTGGCCATGGTTTGCAATATCATATACGCCAGGGAGGGGGGGGGGATGTTCCAATTCCTTACCCTTGGTCTTATCTGACTTATGATGGGGACCTTCATGTTCCTCCTCACTGCTAAACTCAACCAGCCATCATGTTGGAGACCTTCCAAGACTGCGGCATCTTCTTCGGACCCTACTTGTCTGACTTCCCTGTTGTTCCGGTTTCTTAGCAGGTTCTATTGGCGGGACAGTCCCCTGCTTTGGCAGTGAGGACGATGTATTTGGGGGTGACAACCTGACTCCTTGGAACTGCTCATACCCGGTGAAGTGGTCCATCCGGTTGCAAAGCCAGCATTGTCTCCTAGTGTGTCCACAGGCCTGGCCTATACCTGCAGGGTATCCAAGCTTGCTGCATATATGTTCCCTGGAGAAATTTATTCCAAAACAGAACAGACAGTGGGGTGGGTGACCACATGTAACCTCAAAGTGGCCAGTCTCCAAGCACTTACCACAAACCTTTAGAAGTCTATATTCTTTGAATACCCACACATTGAGGGCTCCTCCTTTCAACCCAAATTTCCCCTCAGCCAATCATTCCCTGATAGCCTTGTTCCTTTCGACCACAAAGCGGATGCCACATGTTGTAGCCTTGGCCTGCCTCATAGGGTGGATGAATCTCATAATAACTGGCTGGGAAACAGTAACTACTCCAGTGTTAGATTGCTCTATATCAGTGTGGAGGCCATCAAAGGCCACGCTTCTGGTCCATCCTTCAACCTTCTAAATTGATCCCCATCCTGTGTCAGCAAGCGTGACACCAGAACCAAAAATCTTCACCTTTTCAAGGTTACTCTGAAACTCAAACTCCGAGAGCGACAAATCTCTAAGTAGGTCAAGCCTCGCCTTGTCAAGCTGGTTGCCTAATTCAGTAACAGAATGTCCTGCCAGGATCAAGAAGATACAACTAATTTCTGGCCGAACATGCCTGGCACAAATGTATGGTGCAATGCCTCGAATCTTTCCTTGGTTGGAGAAGGTCATATTGATCCGGTTCTTAATAGCCTTGATGCCAACACCTTCTGGTAAGGCAACGTTCTCACATGTAGCGAACCGCATATTAATATGCCTTCTGCGGGTATCTAGGGTTGATGACAACTGTGGCGGTGCTGGTACTGAGTTGGGTGGGTCAGGAGGCCCTTTTGGAACTCGTCAGTACTCCTGTCGCATCGGGGCTGAGGTTATCTTAATGCTGGCCATAGCTGCAGGCCCTGACCAAGTCAACAGAGCAGCAAGCGCCACTGCCACTGGAGTTGGTTCCTGCTTTCAGCGTTCTTCTCCAGAGTCTTGGCCGGGGTCGCTGTCTCCTTCTCGCTACCAGATCCTCTGGCAGCCTTTCTTCTCCTTCTGGCAGCACCACCCAAGCGTCTACCACGTTTGCTTCCCTTTCTCTTTTCTTCTTCCTCACCATCCTCCTTTTCCCAGTTTACCGATTTGCCTTCTCCCCCACAAGCCACACGTAGAGTTATCCCGCCTTCACCGGAGGAGCTCCCACTGCTAGACTGGTAGGAGGAGGCTGCTGATGTGGGGAGGGTGGAGGGTGCCTATTTCTTCTGAGCGGCGAGAGGCTTGAGCACATGTGCCATCTGTTTCACCACCTCTGTGAAGGAGGCTTTAGTAGTAGGAGCCGCTGTAGCAGTTTCCTTTCCCTTAAAGAAGTCAGGGAGTGGTATTGTTCCCAGCAAACCAAATGGGGTATTGCCGGACTCCACTGAATGGGATCGGTGGTAGGTGGAGAACTTATCTTATAGGGTCTCTATCTCTTCCCCTTGCTTGCTTATAATATCTATCAGCGCCTTCACCACCCATTCCAGCAGGTGTACCTGGCTCCAGTAATTCACCCCATCCTCTCGTCCTTTATTACCAAATGTGCCACCTTGGTTCATCCAAGCCTGGACATCATGTACCGTGTTGTCCTCAATCGACCCGGATTGTGAGGAGAGGAGGAGCTGAGTGTCGCCAGAGCAGATGTCCTCCAACCCTTTCAACATGGATCCAATTATGCTACTCGAATGGGGCCCAGGGGAGGGACTCCTACCTGCATCCGGTGTCTCGCATACTCCTGCCATAATTGAGTCCACCTGAGCCACAGCGGCGTCGGCTTCCTCGGGTTGGGTATCTGGAAGTTTAACCTCTAATGGTGTCTGGGCCTCACGTGAAACTTCCCACGAATTCAATAGCTGTCCTTCCTGTAAAGACAATTCTTTATCAAGGGCTGGTAGCGATGACGCCATTGCTGGAAAGGAGGTATGGATGCTGTCACCCAGTCCAGTCACCTCAGAGTTACATCCTTCTTCCAAATTCATGGGAGTGTCCCGAGCCAATACCGCAGAGGTAGGTAGGACATGTTCGGTCACCAGTGGAGATGGGAGAGGTAGTGTAGCCTTGATTGTCTACGGGAGACTCGCAGGTGGGGGAATAGCCAGGTGCTCGTAGTGTATGTTAAGTGACAGGCCTGGGAGAGTGGGAATGAACTGCTTTTTCCGGCCTTCATTAATATAGATAGCCCTCAAAAACTCTAGCTCCGGAACTGAAGCAGCAGATCGTTTAGCAGGAGACGCCGACGGCGTACGGTGCCACGGCTTAGTGGTAGGAGGATTGTAGTCTTTATTCTCAGGGTCATCTAATCTGAACTTTGGGGTCTTATACAAAGCCCTTTCTCCAGACAACATCCTAGCCAAAAAGGAAGGAGTTAATAAGCCAGCCTTATGCACAGGGGCATGGCAGAGGAAACTGGGCATCTTGCTTTGGATGGCCCTAGTGAGGGGAGGAGTAACAGACCAAGAACTTGCCTCAACCGTAGCCGTAGCCAAGTCGCTCTCGTCCGGCAGTATAGAGGATTCAGGGATGATGGCCTGAGAGTCTTTAGGAGGGGAGGGTATGGGGGCTGGAGAGTATTCCATGCTGTGATTGGAGTTGAACTGAACGACAAGTCCTGTAGTAGTGTCCTTGTTCAAGCCATACATGGCTAACAGCCTCTCCCAATTAGGAAACCCCGCACCAAAGCCTCCACTTCTTCATCATGGCAACAGTCATATCAGCGACCGTTTGCTGAACCAACTCATCAAACTGCGGGTTCACTGTATTCTGACACCCATGACAGTGGTGAAACTGTAGGAAACTAAAGTTCCCTTTGGGTGCAACATATGACCATGTAGTTGTAGGGATAAGGCCACGGTCGGCCTCAGTAGTAGTCACAAGAAACAGGACTGTACATGCTGTCTCAAGCGAGGAGGAGGGGTTGGAGTCATACCGAATGGGGGATGGCATCCTTGAAGGAGGGGGAGAATCCGTGGAAGAGGAGGCTGTTGAAGATGCCATCCTTGCCTAAACTACACTCAGTGATTACTGGGACCAGGCCATAGATATCTCACACTGAAGTGCCTTCTAAGCAAGAACAACTAACTTCCAACCGACTGCCCGAAACGAAAAACACAAACAAGTAACAGTAGATGAAGTATTTATTGCGAGCGAAATAAGGTAAAGTATTGGTGTGCTCACTTCCAACATGGAGTACAAGAAGTAGGAAAAGTACTTAGAATTCAATCTAATTTTATTTATACTAGTACTGCCAACACTGGCATACGACTAGTCTCTCTCGCACCCCATAAAACAAACTATCTAAAATAGACTACCACGGACCATTCCGCCTCGCAGCCACTCCCCCCAAACATAAATCCAAAAATCACTACCTAAGCGGGCTCATAGGTGCTCATAACGACTAGCACTACCCCGAATTAATGCGTCTTCCCACCTTGCCACCCAGCCACTATCTCATACCCTCACCCCTATCTGCCCCCAACACAATTTGACTTACATACTCAACAAAGGAATCACATAATCTGTCCCAACATTCCTCCGTCCTCTTGTAATGCAACCCCAGGTCTAAATATCCTTCTACCAATACCAAACCACAAAATGGGCAACAGGATTCCTTCAGCCATTCGTTCACCTTAGCCCACCTCAAGACTACCGATATTTGCGTCGCCAGATTCAGCTCGTCTCACTGCAAATACTGAGAGTGCCAAAACCGATCATGACATATCCGTAAGCACCGGGGGCGTTTCTTGAAGTGCTCCGCGAAGGTGGCGCGTTTCTTGGTAGCTGCAGTGGAAATAGTGGTACCATAACAGGAACACTCGCACCATCTTTGGTCAGGTAAAAAGAACCACTCCTTCGGCAGTGTCACCTCGCCTGGCAAGACACAGCCACTAACATCGTGTCTCTTCTCGCACCAGGTGCAGGTCATAGGATCTCCTATCAATACTTTCCCCCTATCCCTTTCCACCGTCCGCCTGCCATCAAAGGGGTTCCCTGCCATGACCAACTCCCCATCCACGACCACGACATGATAAGGGATTCCCAGGCCCAACTACCGATGACCCGTCCACTAGCTCTTCCACCTCAGGACTGCCGAATCCTTATATAAGTCTTCATTAGCAGGGCGCCCTATAGCATGACAGGGGTACTCAGTCCAGTGGTGTCTGCCTTCCTTCCCTTTACAGCTGTCATGGCTGACCATGCCCGTCCCACTACGAATCCTTAACAAAATATAGGTATCTATTCGGGTTGGGCCCTGGAGGTATCAGGATACTTTCGGTTCCCAGGCATAATACTCGTGTCCCTCCCTACTATTTCAAGTCCCCTATTCCTTCTTATAGAGCTCCCGAGCTAGGGCCACATGACCAATCCCAAAGCTAACCCTTTCCCAAAGTAGGGGATGTAAAGGGCGTCTGACAAAGGCCTTGGTCTTCACATCGACCATCTCATTGCCATCAATACCCATGTGACAGGAGACCCAACTGAAACTAACCTGTGAGAATGCATTTAACAGGGGTACCATCACTTCCCACAACTCAGCTGAGTTACCATCTGAAAACATGTTATCAACCATGATCAGGGCTGGCACGCAGTCCAAGAACATACAGACTCGGCATCTCTTAGCTATATCCTGTGCATACTGTAGGGAAAATACTACAGCAAACAACTCTTATTCCACAATGCTCCAAGATGGGGGAACTGAGCACCCGTCAACACGGGTCAAGACCCCTCTTTCAAATGCTGCCCAAGCTACACCAGCTTCTCAGAGTACTTGGATCTGTCCATGTATATGACCATATCAGTGGATGTATAGAGATCTGTGTAAAGTACACAGTGGCATACAGCCATCACCTCCTTGCCTTTCCCAATCGAAACTGTCAGGCGACAGGTGAGCTCCTTATCTGAAGTCTGTCGATGCGCCACCATGCCTTCCTCCTTCCACTGCAGCCATATTTCCCCGAACTATGGATACTAGTCACAGTACCGGTAATTAATAAACCAGCTATAACACCTCTATTGTAGGTACCTTCCCTGAATAGCAACAGGCGGCATTCCGAACTCAGCTAGCAGTATGTTGTTTGCCAACCTCATAGGTGCTCAAACACTGATCGGAGGTAGTCGTTAACGTGGACCTGAATTTGCTTCACATACAATGCGTGGTTAGTTACAAACTCAAGTTCATAGTAGACGGTCAAAAGGTAGGCTGCTTGCACTAAGCAGTAAGTCTCCCACACCCCTAATCCACCAATACTTTCAAACCTCCTCCCCAACACCGAAATCCTTCTCCTAACCCCTAACCCCCTTTCCAACCAATACTTTACATGAGAAGAAAAGTTAAGAAATATATTAAACCTGTATCCAAGAATCTGCAAGTCCTCCAAAGGCAACACCATTTCTCCCAACAATTCTATTCCTTCCCATGCCCTATCTCCAAATCCAATCCGCTGAGTCTTGAGGGCGCTGAACCCCATTCCCCTGGCTCTGGCTATGCAGTCACAGTCTGCAAATATTTCTCCCGCATGGTATTGGGCAGCCTTACTTGACTCCGCCACTACCATAATAACCCCGTCATCGACGTATGAAACCACCAGCTGATGTACACTGGTGGAGTATCGCATGCGTGGCCTGAATTTGTCTGCTACGTACCCACTGCAAAGGAATAGGGAAAGGAGCGAGCTCTGAGGTACTTCTTTACTGACATGGTAGAGGGGAGAAATACATCCATTGAAGTGAAACCATACTAACTGACAGGACGCCCACTGACGGATCCATTGGCAAAGATATACGGGTTACCCCCTGGCCACCAGAAAGTCTGACAGGAGATCAACATCAATGCTATCAATCCCCCCTTTGATGTCCATTGACAAGATCAGTCTTTTGTACACCTCGTTATGTCGTAGGAACTTGAAGATTACTGCCATGGCATCATGAACACCCCATTTCCGTCGAGACCCAAACTGTGTTTCCCCCAGCTCAAGGCAGGCAGCCAGTCTCAACAGGACAATGCATTCTGCAACTTTTGCTAGTGTTGGCAGGAGGTGTATCATCCTCCACGATTTCACGATATCGTACCTGGGTTTGTCCAGTTTCGGTATGGGTACCACCTCAGCCTTGTGGCAGTCTGGAATATTGTACCACAACCCATAGTCTACCAGGCACCTCAATGTTGCCGTATCTCTTCGTTTCCAAAACCGTAGGAATGGATAACCAATATCATCCTCGCCTGGGCCTGTGTTCGTAGGGGGCCTAGCAAGGGCAATTTCCCTCTCTTGAGCACTGTCCATATTGATCTCGAAATCCTCCTAAGGGGTGGGGTCAACAGGAGACAACTGCTGCGTAATCAGGTCACTAATATCTGAATGTGTGGTAGCATAGGACTCATGTGTTCATGCCATGGAGGGAAGGGTTCGCTTAGCTTCCAACTGCCATGCCAACCTAAAAATATCCAGGTCTTGGCCCTCGGCTATCTTTTTCCTGATATGTACGAATCTAGCCCTTAGCAGGCATACTTAGTATACACATCGGGCCAACTTGTAGTCCTCTATCCTCTCTGTCCTGCTTTTGGAGTATTGATGTAGCCGGGCCACATCCAACCTTATCTTGTCCAACTCGGGTGTCCACTACTCATACTGACCTCTGCGAATGGAGGCTTATGGGAGTGCGTCCACCACTCGTCTCACTCCTTCCCATAACCTCCCATCTTCCACCTCTTGCAGGGCATCCAATTGTTTCCCAACCTTCTCCCATACAACCTTCTTCCCGGCTGGCCTCCTATGCATGATGTTATTAGGGAGGTTGATTGCTAACTTAAGGACTTGAGCACTATGCTCACAGCCGGTGGCATCTAGGTATTGATGCCTAATATATGGTGCCCAGTGTAGGCAAATGTCTATTCTGGAAGCATCCCGAAAGGTTGGTACTGTTGGGGGAACTATGTTCATATCACGAGTCAGGGCCATGAACCACTGCTTCAGCCACCGATTACCTGTATTATTGTGGTCCGCATTGAGGTCCCAATCTTGGTGTCTGGCATTACAGTTGCCAAACACGATGTCTGGTTCCCTGAGTTCGTCCAACCAGCCAACAAATTGGTCCTTAGTGTAGCCAAGTCGGAAGTAGACTCCGGCAAGCACTTTCTTTACTCTCTTTTCCCAATATCCAATACTGGCACTGCTCTCCCTATACCCCACCATTTCAAACATCTCACAAATGTAGGACCGAACAAATACCTCAACACCTGACTTCTTAACAAAAGAAAACAAATCCTATCCATCAACATCTATAGGTACATGTAGTCTCTCCAGGTCAACCAGTGGTTTAATAATAAAAAACAAATCAACAAAAGAAAACAAATCAAATGTCTGTACCCGATTCCGACTACTGCTCCCCACATTTAATGCCATTGTCGAAATAACCATTAACAGGGGGTATCACGAACGTGGCTTAGTAGGAAAAAGGTTTTCACATGATACATGGTTATGAGTCACAGGTATGTTACTGTTTCACACATATGACTAATTTGAGTCATATGATTTGTTATGTGTGGGATTTGTGATGCTTTCGCACTTGGCTCAAATATGAGTTATGGGATGTGCTCCTGACCAATGTGCCTTGCAAGTGTGCCTTGCGGGTATGCCTTGCACATATGATTTATGTTTTGCACATGACCTCATTATGAGGTCATGGGTTTCATGCATATGACTCAGTCGGGTCATATGACTTGTTTATTGCGGTATGATTGGTTTATGAGTTTTGCACATGAACTTGTTATGAGGTCGTGGGTTTTGAGCATGTGACAATCTTGGTCACATGATTAGGTTATTATGATTTGATTTCGCACATGTGACCACTTCGGGTCACATGACTACGGGCGGGAAGAACACTATATAAGTAGGATGGTACAGCCGAGGAGGATAGGTTCTTCACGCTTTGTTCTAAGTACTTTTCCTCCTCCTTGCCGTCACTTCGCCCCGAGCGTTTCTTTCGCACAATGATGGGCCTTGATACTGTGGATTCTGGGGAAGATATCTGAGTTCGCTCAGTAGTTCCTGGGATCTTTAGTGTTGAGGTCTGTTTGAGTTGCATGGCAGATAACCTTTTTGCGTCTCGTTTCGTTGGGTTGGTTATCTCACAATACTAGCACTTCGAGTACTCATCACAGTCGCTTCCGAGCCCCTGACAGTAAAATGTCTACGGTTTCCGTCTATCGTCTACTCGCAGGTATCATATTCGTTTGGGGGGATTGAACATTGCATTTGGGGGGATCACCCGTGTCGTTCTTTGGACCAGCTCATGTTTCTTGTTAGGTTTTAACGGAGTCCTTAGTTCTCATGATACAAAACGCCCTTGGGCCAGACTGATGACCTTCCCAAGTATCAACACATCGTACCAGCCACATCACTTCCCCAAGGGAGGGGGCCTCGCCAGCTCCTCTCTGCCTCATTACTTTACATTTCTACAGTCAGAATCCTATGATATTGCTTATCACCATTCCCTTGGAGCTTATTGTCCTCGTGGCATTTACAGTGGTTCAGTCAGGTGTCTCCTCTCTGCTTCGGTGGGGATGGCTTTAACCCTGAAAGTCTCTACCCCCTGGCATGGTTTTCGTGACTGCCTGGGGTGGTGTGGGACAATTGGCTGCCAGATGCTCACGTTGTCTGTTTGTTAGGTTGGTTCGGTTGTGGTTTGTGGTTGGCAGCTTCACCCATTACAAGTGGGGCCTACCTTCCATTTGACTACTTCTGTTTCCCTTGCGCCTCCCTTCCTGTCACGTCGGTTGGGAGTGCCTTTTGACCGATGTATTGGTCTGGCCTTTTGCCCAATCTGTGGAGCTGACTTTGGCTGGCTCTGCTTGACTTTTTTCCCGGCCCAGTTGGACTTTGGTTCAATTGGGTTGGATGGTGTGGCTGGTGCTGGTGCCTTCGGGTATTGGTGCAGCCTCGTCTGTGGCTCCTGGCTTTAGCTGGTGGACTCCCCTCGGCTATATGGTGTCGAGGGTTGTGGTTCTGTTGGCGTGGCCAAGACCAGTGGCTGCCTGATGGGGCTAGGTATAGCTGTCCTGTGGCTATCGGATAGTTGATCTGTCTGAGGGGCTGAGGGGACTGGATGGGCTCTGTGACACCTGGTGTGTGGGGCTTAGGGGGTGCTGATTGGGAGGGGAGAGGCACCTGCAAGCACCGGTCGGGCATGCGTCAGGTTGGGCGATGTCTGATTAAGTGTTTTCAGCCAGATAGGGCTATTGGGTAAAGCTGCTGAGTGCTGTAAAGCTCCTCAACGACCCAGATAGTTGATGGCCACCTGTATGGATAGTGGGTTGCGACCACCTGATTGGACTTGTTTGGGCCTTGCGTGCTGGGTTTTGTGGGATTTGTTTGGTTTCTTTGGTTTGGCAATGGGTATGGCTGGCAGGGGCAAGGCACCACGGGTGGGAGATAGGCCCCACTGAGCGTTTAGGTCTGTCACCACCTCTATGGATTTCCTATGTTTATGAGTTTTGTTTTGGGGGACAGGCAGCGGGTACAGGTTCTCCTCACCATTACGCTCTTTGGAAGCACTTGACAAAGTGGGTTCATAGGGTCGATGGCCTGGCATGCGAATGCGAGAGGTGGACATGTTGGTCACTTCCTCTCTGCCATTGTGTCGCCTGTAGGATATGTGAGTTTGTTTGTTGGTTTTCTACTGTGGTGGAGGTTTCGCAGGACGGTATTCAGACCGAGCGGTAGTGGTTTTTAATTTTTGTTGGACAAGGAACCTTGTCGGGTCAGTCTTTTGCTCGGCTTCGGCTACGCTTAGTGCTGGTTGGCTTCATACCAGAGGGGCTACAGACTTGGACAGGGGAGGGTGCTGGGTTGTTTGATGGTCTTGTAATTAGTTCTCATGCGGGCATGACTCGAGGATGGCAGGTGCGGCACTGTAGACTTAGTTAGCTTAGGATTACTGGTATACTGGTTAGCAGTATCTCTGTGCCGGAGGGGGCTCGTCGTATACCAGTGTTGGCGGTACGAGTTTAAATAAAATTAGATTGAATTCTCAGTACTTTTCCTACTTATTACTTTAATAAATATAAAACACCTTTACGATCTTTATCTTTATTGCAACGTTATCATTATGCTAAGGAAAGCTCTTCACGAAGAAGAGTTAGAGAAAGCTTACGATAGGCATTCCCGATAGAAGACAGAGGTCTTGTACTATGGGTAATGTAGGCAGAGACCTAGTGCTATGATAAGACAAAGAAAGGAGAAGAAAGAGAAGAGAAGTATCGTTCCCCGTCGCCAAGAACTAGCCATCCGAGGAGGGATCATTACAGGGGGCCTTGACTGATCCAAATGGGCCACAAGGGCCAGAAGCATAGGAGACACCACTATCCTAGTCCCGGGCAGTCCAAAAAGTATCTCCCTGGTATGGTTTAGAGGTGGCAGTGGTTTTCAAAATTCCATGCACCGGGGAGGGGCAGGGAGAAGGGTGTTCTAGTTCCTTATCCTTGGCCTTGGCTGATGTCTGATGGAGGCCTTCATCTTCCTCATCACTGCTGACCTCAACCAGTTTTTGTGTTGGGGACCTTCTACAATTGCTGTGTCTTCTTCGAGCCCTACTTGTCTGACTTCCCTGTTATTCCAGTTTCTTGGCAGGTTCTGTCGGTAGGGTCGTTCCTTGTTTCGGAATCGAGAACAATATTGCTTGGGGTGACGACCTGACTCCTGGGCACTGCTCGTATCCCTTGTGAAATAGTCCATCCGGTCACAGAGCCAATATTGTCTCCTAGTGTATCCACAGGCCTGGCCCACACATCTTGGGTATCCAAGCTTGCTGCATATATATTCCCGGGAGCAATGTACTCCAAAACAGAACTGACAGCGGGGTGGGCGACCACATGTAACCTCAAAGTGGCCAGTCTCCAGACACTTATCACAAACTGTTAGGGGTCTATGTTCTTCAAATACCCGGACATCGTGGGCTCTTATTCTTAACCAAATCTTTCCCTCCGCCAGCCTTTCCCTGATGGCCTCATTCTTTTGGACCATGAAACAGATGCCACATATTGTAGCGTTAGCCTATCTCATGGCGTGGATGGACCCCATAATATCTGGCCTGGACACCATAACTACACCAGTGTTGGATTGCTCCAAGTCAGTACAGAGGCCATCAAAAGCTGTGCTCCCAGTCCATCCCTCAACCTTCCATATTGATCCTCGTCCTGTGTCAGCAAGAGGGACCCCAGAAACCAAAATCTTCACCTTCTCCAAGTTCTTCTGAAACTCGAACTCTGGGAGTGACAACTCTCTAAGTACGTCAAGCCTTACCTTATTGAGCTGGTTGCCTAGTTCGGTAATAGACTGTCTGGCCAGAGTCAAGAAGATACAACCGATATCAGGCCGGATGTGCCCGACACGGATATATGGGGCATTGCCACAAATCTTTCCCTGATTGGAGAAGGTTGTGTTGATTCAGTTCTGAATTGCGTCAATACCCACACCTTCTGGTAGGGCTACCTGTTTGTAGGTAGTGAATCGCATTGTAATATGCCTGCTGCGGGCATCTGGGGTCGGTGACAACTGTGGTGGTACCAGTACTGAGCTGAGCGGGTCAGAAGGCCCCTGTAGAACCCATCGGTACTTTTGTCATATTGGGGCTGCGGTTGCCTTGATGCTGGCCTTGGCCGCAGGCCCTGATTAAGCTGGCAGAGCAGCAGGCGCCACTGCTACTGGAGTTGGTTCCTGTCTATCAGCGTTCTTCCCCTAAGTCTTGGTCGGGGTCCCCTTCTCCTTCTCACTACCAGATTCTCTGGCAGCTTTTCTTCTCCTTCTTGCAGCACCGCTCAGGCGTCTACCACGTTTCCTTCTTCTTCTCTTTTCTTCTTCCTCCTTATCCTCTTTTCCAGTACATCGATTTGCCTTCTCCCCCCTGAGCCACACATAGAGTCACCCTCCCTTCGCTGGAGGAGCTCCCACTGCTAGACTACTAGGAGGAGGCTGCTAATGTGGGGCGGGTGGAGGATGACTGTTCTTTCTGAGAGTTGGGAGCCTTGTGCACATATGCCATCCACTTCACTACCTCTGTGAAGGAGGCTTTAGCAGTAGGAGCCATCGTAGCAGTCTCCTTCAACTTAATGGGAGCAGGGGGTAGTATTGTTGTTCCCAATAAAATAAATAGGGTATTGCAAGACCCCACTGATGGGGATCGACGGCGGGGAGACAACTTACATTGCAGGGTCTCTATCTCTTCCTCTTGCTTGCCAACAATATCTGTCAGCGCCTTCACTGCCCGTTCCAGTAGGTGTACCTGACTCCAGCAATTCACTCCATCCTCTGGTACTTCATTACCAAACGCGGCGCCATTTTTCATCCAGGCCTGGACATCATGTACTGTGTCCTCCTCAATCGACTCAGACTCCGAGGACAGGAGGGGCTGAGTGTTGCCCAAGCTGATGTCCTCCAACCCTTCTAACATGGACCCTATTATACTACCAGAGCGGGGCCCCGGAGAGGATGTCCTACCTGCATCAAGCATCTGGCATACTCCTGCCATAATTAAGTCCGCCTGAGCCACAGCGGCATCAGCTTGCTCAGGTTGGGTATCAGGAAGTTAAACCTCCAACGGTATCTCTGTGTCATATGAGGCTTCCCGGGAGCTTAATAGCTGTACCTCCGGCAGGGTCCCCTCTCTATTAAAGTCCTGTGGTGATGATGCCATTGCTGGAGAGGGGGTATGAATGCTATTACCTAGTCCAGTCGCTTCAGAGTTATGTCCTTCTTCCAAATCCAGGGGAGTGTCCCAAGCCAACACCTCATAAGTAGGCAAGATGTCTTCAGTTACCGGCGGAGATGGGGGGGTGGTGTAGCCTCAATGGTCGACAGGAGACTCACAGGTAGGGGAACGGCCAGGTGCCTGTGATGTGTGTCAAGGGAAAGGCCTGCTAGGGTGGAAATGATCTGCTTTTTTCGGCCTTCATCGACATTGATGGCCCTCAAGAAATGTGGCCCCAGAACTAGCGCAGCGGATCATTTAGTGTAGGATACCGACCGTATATGGCGCCATGTCCCAGTAGTAGGGGGGTTGTAATCCTCATCCTCAGGGTCGTCTAATTTGAATTTTGGGGTCTGGTAAAGTACCCTTTCTCCAGAAGACATCCCGGCCATAAAGGATGGAGTAGACGAGCCAGCCTTGGGTGCAGAGGCCTGCAGGAAGAAGCTAGGCATCTTGCTTTGGATGGCCCTAGCGAGGAGAGGGGTAGCAGACCAAGAACTTGCCTCAACTGTAGCTGCAGCTGAGGCACTCTTGGCTAGTAGCATAGAGGATTCAGCGACGATAGCCTGAGAGTCTTTGGAGGAGGAGGATGCCAGGGCTGAAAAGTATTCCGAGCCATGATCGCAGTTGAACCGAACAAAAAGTCCTGTGGTAGTGTTTTTGTTCAAGCCACATGTAGCTGAACAGCCTCTCCCAATTAGGAAACCTCTCACCGAAACCTCCACTTCTTTCATCGTGATAATGGTCACATCAGCGACTGTCAGCCAAACCAAATCATCAAACTGTGGGTTCACAGCATTTCGACACTCGTGACAGTGGTGTAACTATAGAAAACTAAGGTTCTCTTTGAGCATAACGTATGACTATGTAGTTGTGGGAATAAGGCCACAGCCAGCCTCAGTGTTAGGAATACCAGAACCCGATACCTAGGAACCACCCTAAGTAGGATAACCCCACTCGGAATCGGAATCTCTGGTCTCCAACACCCCCCTCCAGCTCCCTTATGAGGCCCACGGATCATCATATATATCAATCTCAGTTGAGTCCTGTGACTATATTACTACAGAATTGAAGGTGTTAGAAGAACACCATATACGTCGTCGCCATCCGTCCGACCGGGTCCTGTTCACGGGGTATATGAGAGGGGACCTTCAGCTAGGTCTGAGAAGTGGAATGGAGTGATTCCGTCAACTACTCAGAGAGTTACATGGCCTCAAAGACAAGACACCTTTGGTATGGGCCGTAAGTAACGGGACGATTTCGCACAAGAAGATGGTATCAAATGGTAAAGGATCTCTACTAGAGACCAATACATTTACATCTACCAGAAGAGTCTAGAACTCCAAAGGGACACTACCAAAGAAGCCAACGAACTTCATGGAGCGTTGCAACTGGGTTTCAGAATACGTCGTAGCCATGAGGTGATTCTCAATACTACAATAATTACTGAAACCTACTACCCAGAGAGCAACCAAGGGTTTCCGACCAAGGGATTAATTACCAATCTGGTGGAATGGCTTCCTGCGAGTTAATAGGAAGACATCCAGAGAAAATCTATCCGTTGAGTATGGAGTTACAAAGGATCGGAGTCAGACGACCTACGATGGTTGTAATGACGACCACATTTGCAGATATAGCCGTGAATAAAACTGATCATTTTATCAACGGCGAAGACAATTGGAGCCAACTCAGTTTGACTTAAGAACTAGGCCATAAGTCTAAAGACTCTGTTAATCGGGATATTACTATTGGAGGTAGCACGCTTCCTAAGAAGAAATATCATAATTACCGAAGAGGGTGTGATGGTTTTCAGGGTCAACAGGTGTTCGCACCTTGGAAGAAAACTTGACGTCGCGAATTACGATTGAAGAAGTACATAGTTGTATGATAAATAGATGTAGTCCGCGAATACTCAGACACGGAATATAAATATCAAAGTGCCTCCCAAAGCTTTAGACATCATCAATCAAAGGAGAAGAGACCTTAACAATATAATATTGTTTTTACGATTCTATTCTACTTTACCTATTTTACTTCACTCCGAGTAGTCATAAACGAAACAAGCAAAGTCCGAGCCTTCCTAGACAATCTCCGTCTACAGAAATGAATCTCAATTGGCCTAGACAACTTAGAGGTCTACCAAGTTGTCTCCGCCTAACAGTATATTGTCAGATCTCCTTGTTACCAAGGCTCTCTAATCGGTTACCACTTGCATGGATTCGATTCACACTTTCAGTGAAGTTATTGATATTACGGTCAGCCTAGATACCTTTGAAGAACTATCCCGAACCAATTCAATTTTTGAACCACTGACTAAGGTACACTTACCAGCTATTGGTCAAGTGTTTTCTAGTCAGTTTGGGCTTTCAGAAGTACCATTTCTGTTACAAGAAGCTCTTTCGTGGTATACCAACCCCAACTTACTTCCTACGGAGAAACAATTTCAAAGAATATACGAAACCTGGTACGGACCAGAATTCAGTTGGAAACCCTTCCTTGACTGGGATACCAGCGAAGAAAGCTTTCTTAGTAGCAGGTTCTCTGCTACTATACCTATAGTGTGGAGACTCAGAACTCATCCGAACTCCCATTAAAACCTATCTCCTCCTACCGCATATTCTACTTAAACGGAAACCTCCCAGAATGCGGCCTTCATAGCCCGCTTACAAGAAAAAGAAGCTCGCAAATGAGCAAGAGAGATGGCTCAACCTCCTAAACAGATCCTTCCAGGAGAACCAATGGATACCTCGGGAGATGATCACTCTACAAGTTTCAGTCATTCTTCCTCTCTCCCTCCCGCTCTTCGGAAACCTATTGGAGGACAAGAGGGCAGGGCTCACAGTGTCCCTCCATCCTCAAGAGCCTCTTCTCCCACTTCACGATCTACCACTCTACGTCCAAATACCCATGCAGCAGATCTTGCAAGACTTGCCGCTAGGGTAGGAATTGTCATAGGTCAAATCCGACAAGACATATCAACCAGTATTGATACTGCCAATATTGCCTTTGACACCCTATCAGCAGACTCTCAAGTCAACGTACGAGGACTGATAGCAGTCCAGTAACGACTGTTAGAAGGACAAGATATACATGACCATAATATTGCTATTATGTTACGTCAGTGTACAATGGTAGAAGCGAATGTCCGAGAAATCTAAGAAAGGATCAATAGGTAGATTGCCGCCAAATTGGCAGCACAAGATGCACAGCAAGAGAATCACGAAGAGGTAACCACCCAACTGCAGCGAGAAGCTCTAGAACGAGACCTCACCCTAGAACGTACTTTCCAAGAGTTCAGAATACAACAGACCCAACAAAATACCGCAATGCGAACCTTGATATCCAATTTGGCCGCACGGCAAGAAAGGGACTCAGAACGGTAGTAACTTTACCCGTACCATCCAGAAGGATCAAGCCCACATATCCGATACCCTATCACTAGTTCTTAACAAGCTTAAGGCACTAGATAGTGGACAACCAGGTGGTCAACACACTATGTTCGAATCAGTCCCAGAAGAATGGGAAGAGACTGCAGAACGGGAGGAACCTAAGGAAATCCCTCCACAAGACAAAGGGAAATAGAGAGAAGGAGAACCTCCAATTTCTTTAATACCAGGCAGCGACCCAGACAATGGGAGTGACAATGGAGATAACGATGGTAACAGAGAAAAACATGGAGGAGGACCATCCAGATTCAGACGGGAACTAACCCCTGAACAGCTTGGAATAACTGATGTACTTGCAGAAGCATTGGCTCAAACGGTTAAACGACTGGCAGACCAGCCCCTATTTTTGGAAGCAAAGACCAGTCAATGTGTTTACCATTGGTTAACCCAATGTGTAGACTACTTCGAACGAAGCCCAAGAATCTCAGATGATGATCGAGAACACATCATCTACACCCTGGGTAGGACAAAAGGGGATCAGGTCAGTCCAATAGCGGTATGGTATCGATGCGCAATGGATAGTCTGTGAGGAGAAGAATAAGATCTAGAACTATCTTCCTGGACTTGCTTTGAGCACGAATTTACTAGTCGGTACTCCCCTCTCAAAGAATGACGAAAGGCCATACGGGATATGGAGTCTGTGGAGTACAAAAATGATATTCAGACCTTCATGAGGAAAATACATAATCTGAATCTCGATGCCCGATTAATGGGACCAGCCTGGCGGATGGCATGTGATAGAAAGTTGCCCTCCAAGATTAGATGGCGACTCTCCTTAAACAAGTATGACACTAATGCCGAATGGGAAAAGGCAGTCCGAGAAGCAGGAAGGGATGAGGAGGAACAACAGGAACGGGACCATCTAGACTGGGACAAATCAAAACCTGTAAGGACATCTTCAGACAAGAAACCTGCAGACAAAATTCAACCCAAGGAAAAAAAGGAGAAACCCTTCATAAAGAGAGGTGGTCCCTCCAAGAAAGGGAAACGGGGACCAGAACCCAATAAACCAGTAAAGAAATCTACTGGAACTACGAAGTTAACACATACAAACGTCAAAGCTGCACATGAAGGAATCCCTCAGTCAACTATTGATGAGAGAAAGCAGGATGGTAATTGTACTCATTGTGGTAAGAAAAACCATGACTACAAAACCTGCTGGGGACAAATTCAGATGTCTAGAACAAGGGCAGATGACTACCCATTCAAGTCACTAAGGCCTAGAAGGGTGGTAACAGTTAACCGTCCCAGAAAGATTTCCGCCGCCCAAGTTCCAAGAGGTAATAAACTCTGGAAACTAGGCGATAATGAAGAGATGACTTAAGTCATCTCATGAGTACCAACAACTACGGTGTTCGGGTAGTATAGAAGAGACATACTCTCTAGGAATCAAAATCAACGGTAAATTAAGGGGACGTCGAAGTGAAGAAATTGACCTTGAAATCATGACCTGAGTGGAAGTACACGCGTTCTTCTTGCCGCAAGGACAAGGGGATTAATAAAGAGCAGAATACGCATTGGCAGCACCTCTATGCTTCCCAAGGGAGTGACACAAGCTCGCCCTAATGACCTAACGCATGACAGTTGGGGTAGTCAGGCACATGATCTGGATACTGAAAGGTCTCTGATAAAGACCAAAGCCTAGACAGGAAACAGACAGCACCAAGGGTTCTGAACGGAGCGATAGTAGGACTAAGAATAAGGACCTAGAGGATAAGTGAAGCACATCTTCGATCTATACGAGAAATAGGTACAAGAGCTCTAGACCTTACCTTTAGTTACTGCTTCTTAGGTGCCACGCTGGTACCAAACAGAACTCTATAAAGTGAGGACACTGTCTACAATTAAATGAGGGTAGAGAATAAGCCCCAGAAGGTTATCAAAAAGACAGCCGACCAGCCCTACGCACACGGCTTTTATTTCCATGATATCTGGACGATGGCAGAGACCCCCTGGATTGGTTCCACAGATAGTAAAAGTGGAAGGTATGGGAACCCCTTGGCAGGGGGTAAAGACAACTAGTCATTGTCTTTACAGCTATTAGTGGGCTGCCCAATATACCAAGTGGAAACAAGTTTGTCTGAGGAGACCTAAGTGGTCTAAACTACGCAGGCGCGGTAACAAACATCCCTGTTGTTATCAAACCTCAGACATTTTGAAACGACAAAACAACGATTCGATGCCTTATCCAAAAAAGCGTGCTTTTAGCGCACCAAAGCCTACAAGATATGATTGTCCTGAAGGACATGGTTACATTCATGTTATAAACCCGAATCGTCAGCGCTACAGAATACAAGTACTATTAGATTCAAGATCCAATGTGTTCCTAAATAACACAGAACTTGTAAAAGAATTAAAAATCCCGTTTACAGAGAGACCGAATCCGGTCAACATCCAAGGCTTTAATGGAGTATCAACTCCATTGGGAGGAAAGTTCTACACACACCCTATTTGGCTTGAAATAGGACGAAACAAATACATGTCTGAAGTTGGTTGTGAAATCGCAGCAGCAGGCGATTACAGGATGATAATCTCTTTCGGCTGGTGGCATTCAGAGCACCCCCTATCCAACATTGGAGAACCTACAAAATGGGAATTTCGGGACTCTAAATGCAAAAACTGCGTAGAAGAAAAAGATGAAGGAATTGCGGATATGTTCGAATACGATGAAACTGTCGCTTCGGATGAGAACACGATCCAAATAGGAAAAATTGGAGTTGCAGAAAATCGTAATGAGATCAACTTCGATTCCGTTCCAATACACTACTGGAAATTCAAGAAATTATTTCTCCTATAAATGGCAGCAAAGCTAGCCCCTAGGAGAACCTTCGATCATAAAATTAAATTAGTCAAGGGAGCGAAACCCTCTTGGGGACCAATTTATCCTCTATCTGATAAACAACTTAAGCTGTTACGAGAATACCTTGATGATATATTACAACAAGGGAAGATCACGAAGAGCCAATCGCCTTTTGGTGCACCAATTCTCTTTACACTGAAGGCAGATGGAAGACTACGACTAGTGGTAGACTACCGAAACCTGAACAAGATAACCATCTTGAACAAATACCCACTACCATTAATGTCGGAGTTACGTGATTGTGTGGCAGGAGCTAGTATCTTTTCCAAAATTGATTTAAAAAATGGCTACAATCTCATCCAAATCAAAGAAGGGAATGAATGGAAAACAGCTTTCCGATCGCGCTATGGACATTACGAGTATAAGGTCATGCCTTTTGGATTAGCCAATGCTCCAGCTACATTTCAGGACATGATGAATGAGGTCCTTCAGGAATATCTAGATCAGGGGGTCATATGTTATTTGGATGACATTCTCATTTATTCCAAAAATGAGAAGGAACATATCGAGCTAGTAACAAAAGTGTTACAACAATTAACAGATTTCCAGCTTGTGATATCAATAAAGAAATCTTTCTTCCACGTTAAAAAAGTGGAGTTCTTATGCTACATGATAGCCATCGATGGGGTATCCATGAGTACCCGAAAGGTGGATTCAGTATTAAACTGGAAATCACCTACGTCGGTTAAAGAAGTCCAAATATTTCAAGGATTTGCTAACTTCTACTGACGTTTTATAGAGAACTTCTCTAAAATTTGCACTCCTATTACGGAAACATTGAAAGGTGATCCAAAGAAGGTCCGGTGGGGTCCGGAACAGGAAAAGGCCTTCCAGGAGCTTAAAAGAAGATTTACTTTGGCCCTAATTTTGCACCATTTCTTCCCAGAAAGAGAAACAGTGGTGGAAACAGATGCTAGCGACTTTGCCTTAGGCTGCATCCTATCCCAGCGTGTGGAAAAAAGACTACATCCTGTAGCTTTTCATTCCCGCAAGCTGAATTCCGCAGATCGAAATTATGAGATCCATAACAAAGAACTATTGGCAATATTGGAAGCTTTCAAAGAGTGGTACCAATACCTGGTTGGAACCAAAAAACCTATAACTGTATACACCGATCACTAAAACCTCCAATATTTCCTCACCTCGAAGGTCTGGAGCAGACGCCAAATCCGTTAGGCGCCGAAGTTAGTGGATTACAACTTCAGAATTGTTTACTGCCCAGGAACGAGAGGGGGAAAACCTGATGCACTCAGTCAACAGCCGGAGTACCATTCTGAGTAGGGAGCTGCACATTGCGAACAGGTGATATTGAAACCCGAACATTTCCAAATCAGTTCAGTAACAAGAACTGCAAAAAGAGAAATTCAAATATGCTTAATAGTGGGCAGCAAAACAAATGACACAAGCATAGATGATATACAGGAAACCGCTAACTGGAACGACTCAGACTCGGTGATTCGAGTAAAACGGTTAGACACCAGGGCAAGATTACCAACTAAAGGCTCAAAAATGGCAGCAGGCCATGATCTCTATGCAATGCAGGAAAACACAGTCCCAGCACAAGGACAGTTAGTTGTTGGAACTGGTATTGCAATTGGTATACCAACTGGGACGTATGGAAGGATTGCTCCTAGAAGCGGACTTGCAGTCAAAAGCGGTATCTCTACCGGTGCTGGCGTAATCGATGCAGATTATAACGGCGAACTCAAAGTACTACTATTTAACCATCGAGATGCAGACTGTCACATCAAGGCGGGCGATCGAATTGCCCAACTAGTGATAGAGAAAGTTAATACTGCAGAAATGATGGAAATAGATAACCTAGAGAATACCGAAAAAGGTACATCAGGATTCGGCAGCACAGATATCGCAACAAGGGCTATTACTATCCGAGAATTAGAGCTGGTAGTCACCCAACTACATGCATCAATAAACCAAAATATACATTGGTATGATGCAACCGAAGTACCCAAATGAATACTCATGACTAGCACCATACTGGCCTATAAGGAACTAAAGAAATTCAACCCGGAATTTCTAGAGCAAGTCCTAAAAGCCATCCCAGGGGATAGGGAATGGCTTAAAAGAAGAAATGAGTTAGAAAGCTTACGAGACCATGGCAAGCCTTTCCCAAAAGACTGGACCTTATCCGACAAGTTGCGTTACTACAAGCAAAGACTATTCGTACGAAAAAATCAGCACCTTTATATGACAATAGCTGAAGGATGTCACAACGCTAAGATAGCAGGACACTTCGGGCAAGAAAAAACCCTTGAGATAATTATGAGAGATTTTTATTGGAAAGGCCTAGCAGATTGGGTAAACAATTATGTACGGTCATATGATAATTATCAACACAACAAATCCCCACGACACGTGAAGTATGGTCTACTACAACCGCTGTCAATACCCTACGCAGAATGGGCATCAATTTCAGTTGACTATATTACACAGTTACCCCAAAGTCAAGGATGCACCCAAATTATGGTAGTTGTTGACCAATTTACAAAGATGGCTTACTTCGTCAGATTGGAAGGAACAACCACCGCAAAGGATGTGGCAACAGCCTTTACAAAGGAAATATGGAAGCTACATGGCTTACCAACAGAAATTGTCTCAGACATGGATTCAAAGTTTGCAGGAGAATTCTGGGAATCCCTATGCAAAACACTTAATATAAAAAGGAGGATATCTACAGCATACTATCCTCAAACAGATGGACAAACTGAGCGAACCAACCAAGTGCTGGAAGGTTACCTGCGAAGTTTTGTCAACTATGATCAGGATGACTGGTACCAGCTGTTACCTCTAGCCAAACATGCTTACAACAACTCGGCAACCAATGCACAAGGGATGACACCCTTCTACGCAAACTATGGATTCCACCAATAAACTAAATGCATGAAGGAACACGAGGCGCAAAATCCAGGAGCCACACTATATGCAAACTGAATAAAAGCGATCCACGAACAAGCAAGAGAATCACTCCAACAGACACAAGCAGCTATGGCCAAATACTACGATAGGAAGGCCAAGGCGCAACCTGACTTCAAAGTTGGCGATAAAGTAATGTTAAACACAAAAAACATTTATACACGCCGAAAGTCAAAGAAACTCAGTTCTAAATTATATGGACCATTCATGATCTTGGAGAAACGAGAAAACTGCGCCTGCAAACTCAATATCTCGGATCAATGGAACATACACCCAGTATTCCACGTATCTCTATTAGAACCCTACAGAGAGTCGGTACACACAGACCGATAATAGCCTCCCAGAGAGCCCAAGGATATTGAGGACTACTTATTATGGGAAATAGAGAAAATTGTAAGAAGCGAGTTACCCTCTTACAAAAAAAGAGTACGCGGTCGCTACCAGGAGGTACGTGAACTATGGTACTTTGTTAAATGGCAAGGATGTTCTGAAGATGAGAACACCTGGGAACCTGCCACTGGTATGGATAATGCGAGGGAAATGGTGGATGAATTTCACCATGATAATCCGGAAATGCCTAGGCGAGCAGAGGAAGGATGATGAGAGAAAGGTTTTCCTACTGTGGCCAAGCAAACGCGGAAGGTCTTTTACCCTACTCTCATCGGGTGCAAAAGGAGTTAATGTTTAAAAAGTTTAATGGTTAAATTATGTTTATTTTTTTATTTTTTATTTTTATGTACCAAAAAGGCATTCAGGGCGAAGCCTTAAGAGGAGAGAGCTCATGTTAGGAATACCAGAACCCGATACCTAGAAACCACCCTAAGTAGGGTAACCCCACTCGGAATCGGAATCTCTGGTCTCCAACACCCCCCTCGGGCTCCCTTACGGGGCCCGTGCATCATCATATATATCAACCTCAGTTGCGTCCTGTGACTATATTACCACAGAATTAACGGTGTTAGAATAACACCATATACGTCATTGCCATCCATCCAACCGAATACTGTTCACAGGATATATGAGAGGGGACCTTCGGTTAGGTCTGAGAAGTAGAATAGAGTAATTCTGTCAACTACTCAGAGAGTTACTTGGCCTCAAAGACATGACACCTTTGGCATGAGCCATAAGTAATGGGACGATTTCGCACAAGAAGATGGTATCAAATGGTAAAGGATCTCTACTAGAGACCAATACATTTACATCTACCAGAAGAGTCTAGAACTCCAAAGGGACACAACCAAAGAAGCCAACGAACTTCACGGAGTGTTGCAATTGGGTTTCGGAACATGTCGTAGCCATGAGGTAATTCTCAATACTACAATGGTTACTGAAACCTACTATGCAGAGAGCAACCAAGGGTTGCTGACTGAGGGATTAATTACCAATCTGGTGGAATGGCTTCCTGCGAGTTAATAGGAAGACATCCAGAGAAAATCTATCAGTTGGGTATGGAGTTACAAAAAATCGGAGTCAGACAACTTACGATAGTTGCAATGATGACCACCTTTGCAGATATAGCCGTGAATAAAACTGATCATTTTATCAATGGCGAAGACAATTGGAGCCAACTCAGTTTGACTTAAGAACTAGGCCATAAGTCTAAAGACTCTGTTAATCGAGATATTACTATTGGAGGCAGCACGCTTCCTAAGAAGAAATATCATAATTACCGAAGAGGGTGTAATAGTTTTCAGGGTCCACAGGTGTTCGCACCTTGGAAGAAAACTTAACGTCGCGAATTATGATTGAAGAAGTACATAGTTGTATGATAAATAGATGTAGTCCGCAAACACTCAGACGTCGAATATAAATATCGAAGTGCCTCCTAAAGCTTTGGACATCATCAAGCAACGGAGAAGAGACCTTAACAATATAATGTTGTTTTTACGATTCTATTCTACTTTACCTATTTTACATCGCTCCTAGTAGTCATAAACGAAACAAGCAAAGTCCGAGCCTTCCTAGACAATCTCTGTCTACAGAAACAAATCTCGCTTGGCCTAGGCAACTTAGAAGTCTATTAAGTTGTCTCTACCTAACACTCAGTAGCAGGCACAAGAGATAAGACCACCCAGGCGGTCTCAAGCGAGGAGGAGGGGTTGGAGTCGAACTGAACAGGGGACAACATCCTCAAAGGGAGGGGAGAATCCGTGGAAGAGGAGGCTGTTGAAGATGCCATCCTCGCTCAAACTACACTCAGTGATTACCGGGACTAGGCCATGGATATCGCACACTGAAGTGCCTTCTAAGCAAGAACAACTAACTTCTAACCGACTGCCCGAAATGAAAAACACAAACAAGTAACAGTAGATGAAGTATTTATCGCGAGCGAAATAAAGTAAAGTATTGGTGTGCTCACTTCTGACATGGAGTGTAAGAAGTAGGAAAAGTACTTAGAACAAAGTGTGAAGAACCTATCCTCCTCGGCTATACTGGCCTCCTTATATAGTGTTTATCCTGCCCATAGTCATGTGATCCAAATTGGTCACATGTGCGAAACTCAATCATAATAAACTAGTCATATGACCAAAGTGGTCACATGTTTAAAACCCATGACCTCACTATGAGGTCATGTGTGAAAACTCATACACTAATCATAACGCAATAAACAAGTCGCATAACTCGAATGAGTCACATGCGCGAAACCCATGACCTCATAACGAGGTCATATGCTAAACATAAATTATATGCGCAAGGCATACCCGCAAGGTACACTTGTAAGGCATACTTACCAGGCACACGTCCCATGACTCATACTCAAGTCATGTGCGAAACCTACCAAACCATAACATAACAAATCATATGACCCCAATGAGTCATATGTGCAAAACAATAGCATACCTATGACTCATAATTATGCGTCATGTGAAAACCTTTTCCATGCCTAGCCACATTCGTAATACCATCTTCCATTTATATACACTAGATAACCAATAATAAAACTGTACTGGAACTCTGTTAGTTCTAATACTAGACCTAGAAATGAATCCAAGTACTGAGGATCTGGAGATACTTCAACCACTACTAGGTTTATTGCAAGCTCTATTGTTGCTTGAGCCAGTATCTTCTACTGAAACTAGCTATAGTATTTCTAATAATACTGCTTAACTGAGTGGTCCTGAGAGTAAATCTGGTCATTTGTGAATAAATTTTCCTTATAGACAACTGACCTTTGGAGGGGATTTTACAAGAGACACTGTTATTCACCTACGTAGTAGTTAGAGAGGTAGCAATAGTGATAACTTAACAGGTAGATTAAATTTTGATTCTTAATGTACATCTTGTAACTCGATTGCAAGAAATGCAAATTTCATAGCCCCTAATTAAAAATTTGTAAGCTATATATACATGCTAGATTGTATTTGGTGGATAACTGTTGTTATATAAGCATATCATGCAAAAAAAATAAAAAATAAACAGGGACGTCACACCTGCTTCCACGTCACACTTGCTTCTACGTCACACTTGGTTTTCCCGACTATGAGCGAAGCGAAATAGGAGGGTAACAGGCTATTACCCAAGCCAAATTTTTTTTTTTACTAACTCCTCTCTTCCTGGGGCACCTGGTATCCTTGGGTGCTGCTAGATATCGTGCTGATTTTTCGTGGTTGTGTCGTAAAGATGTCAAACCATACTCCCAGAACAAGTTACGTTGTGGGGTAGGTATACTACCGGTATTTAGCGAAGGGAGGGTGGGGCAAAAGGGATCAGTGTTTCCTACTAGTCGGCTATAGCCTGCCAATGAGACATATTAAACGCTGGTCTTATCAGGAAAGATGGCGACACATGGAGGAATGATTGGGTACGAACTCTAGGAAGTGGGTGAGTAAGCAATGCCTGAGATAACGCGGCGTACGAGTATAGAATGATAATTTAGAATACGGTAAATTTACCGGTAATCCATTATCTACGATACTGCATTCTCTCCGCGTGTGACGCTAAAACATCAAGCGCGGTACCCGCCAACTATCACTATCATTTCCAGCCTTATCACGTGAAGAACCCTTCCTCCCCGAATATCAGGGGACAAACTCCATGACTCACCTGGGACTCGCACCCCTCATCACAACCCTCCCAACCCCCCAGAAACCCAATTTCTATCTGTAATTCGCCGATCTATGACACAGTAGCTATCCAGCCAGGTGTTCAATTCCATACTCTTCGCTCCTGCTCCACCACCTCCACCTCCATCAACTCATCCTTAGTGTAACTCCACCCCGGAGAACCCCACAAGTAGGAATTCACTTCCGCGGTATTGTTGCTTTTTTTCTTTTCTTTCAAACTACGGTAGGAGCCATTGACGGGCTATGGATCGGGAGGGCAGGGCAGGGCGGTGGAAGAGAGAGAGGATATCGGTGGGGAAAGAGCCTTTTCCAGAAGATTCTGATGTGGATGTTTGGAAGGTTGAGTTATAATTTTCGTCACGATAGTAGATTTGTAGGGGGCAACTTTGTGGAGTACGAGGCGGTACGGTGGACGGTCATGGTGGCCTGGTGTGGATCGAAATTGGGGAGGTGAGGTGCTGGACTTCCCAGCGCAGAGTTCCATGATAGAGCGGGAAGCCTGAGTGCTGCTGCCAACCTAGCCAGCCAAACTAGGCTCTCTTGAGAAGCGACTACATGCCGTTCACACCCGCAGATCCCGATAGGATAGGTAGGATAGGACACGGTAACACCATGCAACATACTACCCGTATCATGCCCTTCTTGGCGCAAACGACCTCTTTGCCCCCGGCCTCCTCCCGTGCGGAATGATCTGGAACAAGAGCACTCCCATCGAGCGTTGCAAGGCACAAACAACCGTTTGCTCCCCTCCCCATCCCATCCCTAGATCTCCCGTAACAACCGTGCTCAAAGTAACTCCTTCAAGTTTCAACGGCCGCATGGGTGCGTTCCCGACGAATAGCGAACCGGTATCAATAGGTCTGGCCAGATATACCAGTACTGATTGATGATCTACAGAGATCCAAGTGTTTCTTTACTTTTTGACACACACAGCCCTGCTGTGCAGTACTCGTACTTGCACGCTTGGGCGGGTTAACGGTCTGTAGTGCAGTCTTTGTTTTTTGTCGGTTTTGAGGCCCCTTTGCATGGGCGGGCTTGGTCCGTGGGGAGTGAGGGAAATTAAGGTGAGTGAGTGGACGAGTGGAAATAAGGTTTTCTTTCTGGCGTTTTTTTCCTCAGCCGGGTCTTATTATAGCGGCTGGGGTTAAGGTTTGGAGTGGGTGATTTGCTGTGCGATGGATTGGTGTATCAAGGAAAGGGGGGCATGGGAGATGGTGATGCTGTATCATATCATACAGCAGTCTACAAGTATTTACGAGTACTGTACTCGAGTACCGGTACTGTACTGGCTGCCGGTAGGGTGTGGGTTGTTGGGGCGGTCTCTAGTGGAAACGGAACGATGGCAAGCTTGAACATCCTGAGAGACCTTGGGGTATCTGTGGAAAGCGCAGTAAATTACCGGTAGTATTTTATTAAATCAGTGACCCAGCATCTCTATTGTAGCATGGCAGACAACCGTCTGCTGCCGATCTTCTCATCCCATGCACAGGTACGGTATGGCACGTATCATATACTCGAGTATAGGCAAAACAAAACATACCCTACCGTACTCGAGCACTGGTACGAGTACTTCCCTACTAGCGTATAGTGAAGTACTCGGCGGTACGCGTATCATACAACTATCAAGCTAGGCTTTCTGCCTAGAGCGCAATATCACACCGACCCATTCTATCTGTTTTTCCTGCGCTTTCCAGAACTTCAAAGCTCTGGAGTGAGGTGCAATGCCAGTGCGGTATCAAGTTTACTCTCATTCGAGTATCAATGGTTCGCCTGAATTTTTATATTTTTTTTTTTGGAAAATATCATAACGGTATCTCTACTTACACCACCATACGGACGGGAGCCCAATTTTGCTTGGCGGGGGAGTTGATTGGGGGACTCCTTGACAGTGGGTCGTAGCGGGGTATGCAACCTTCTGCTTTTGGATGTGGATTCTGTGGGGGGGGGGCATGATAGCATGTGTTGTTTTCATGGTGAATGGACAGGGTGCGAGCATGATGCGAGGTTAGTAGACCTTGCTTGGGGCACTACGGTACCGGTAGTCTACTGGTTGGATAAGTAACTTGACCCCCCCCCAACTCCGACAGTTGCAGTCAGAGCAATCAACACGATCCTATTGATAACGATGAAAGCAGAGACATAGCCTTGTTTTCATTCTTCCACCTATTTAGCGCCGGAAAACGGAAAAAGAAAGGAAAAAGAAAAGTGTAAAAAAAATGGTCTGGTTCGATTCTCAACGGATTTGTCGCCGCGATATGAGATGCAGCTTCCCGAGAAATATATTGCATTCGGGCGAATCGATTTCCTCCCATTCTCGGAGCTCTTGGCCGTATGCTAACCGGCAGAGTCCCCGTCCGGGGCTTTTTTTGTTAATTTGTTTTCACTTATTTCGCCATGAGGTAAGTTTTGGGGGAGAGGGGTGGCGGGGAGTGCAGAAAACTGGCTATGGAAAAGCGCAATTCCGGGGTGGAAATCTCTATCCCTACGGCTGTCGCGGGCCGAAGCGGGGTATGGGTTGTACGGTCCCCCTGTGAAAGGAAGAAAGGAAGAAGTATGATAATAATATTATGATACTGTACGAGTACTCGTAAGGGTCTGAGGGATGGATGTATGGTTTCTGTGCTCGCGGCAATATACCCTTGTGAGTGTAGAATCTTATCGCACTCTAAGTTCTGCCGATCAGCATACCCTACCAAATTCACCCTTTCCGGAGGGAATGGGCTCGCAAGTTAGGACTTTGTCTACTACCCGCTGCTATCATGCTAGCCCCGCTGCTATCATGCTAGTCGTGGATCATTCGATTCGACATGCATGTCACTTGTGTGGGCCAGAGGCCGTCGATTCTGCGGATGTCAAAGCCTCTACGAGTTCGAGCTTGTCACCGATTGGCGCACTGCTTCCGCAGCATTAGGGCCCCTCGAGTTCGACTGCCCCGGCCAACGAGTCATGCTTCACGCTTCTAACTGCACTTTTATTCACCATATTCACAAAGTCCATCGAGGTTTGCTTCGCCCCGTCTTTGTCTTTTTTTTGCGGGCTGTCAACCGGTTGGACGCTTTGACTTGATCTGGAGTATTGGGTATTAAAGTGAGGGTGAAGGGGGGGGGTTGTCAAACGAGAGTCGGATGGATTGTGAGGTGTTGTATGGATTCTCCTGTGGGGAAATTGTTGCAGATGGATGGTGGGTGGGGGAGAGGGATTGTTTGCTCTGGTTGAAGGTTGGCCTGAAAAATGGTCGAACTATGGTTCCCATTATCATTGCCCTCACTACCGTATCGTAGTGCCATACTGTGCCAGCATCACAATTGTGCTGGTAGTGTAAGTTATCCCGCCACTGAAAAGGGATTCCCGAGTTTTGTACTTGTACTACACGAGTATTTCCAATTGCAGTTTCATCGCTTCCCTCAGTGCTCGAGTATTTCACTGAACAAGGCAGATGCGAGCACGGGTGTCCTTAATCTCCCATATGCTCCAATTGGCGGTAGCCGCCATCCCTCAACCAATTGTAACCAATAATATCCTCCAATTGTTGGAGGCCTGAACAGGCATCAGCTCCCCTCCGCAGAGCCTCTCAACCATAAAAGAAGAACCATCACCCCAGCCTTTCACTCCTCCTTCCTTCTTCACCTTCAACTTACTTACCAACCAACACTTTCAAAACCTCTACTCACCCTCTAGTCGCTCCTTTATTCCCCTCTTCTACGTCTAACTACCCTCCTCCTCCTTTTCACCTTTCCAAACATCAAAACATTTCAATCCCCCGTCCTGGAAATTAGCCAATGATTGAATCAGGGTATCATCGACCACATACTCGTTTCAAAATGGCCACCCAGATGGGCATCGGAAAGTCATCCGCTCGAGAGGCGGTGGGCCACGATGGCTACCCCAAGTATGTGTCGAGATTTTCAGTTTTTCTTTCCTCCCCAATTCACCGGAAGTTTGCACGGAAACTCGCCTCCCCCGTGCACCCGCCCCAGGGGAATCGATGCTGATACGTGACAATTAGTTTCCCCGGTGAGCCTTACATCGACAACGCGGAGACCACTGTCATCGAAAATGACCCACAGCGCCGGCTCCCGCCCCCAAAAGTCCCGAAATCGCAACATGTCACTTCCCATATTCTCTCAGGCCCCTCTGTGTGTACAAGCCTCCCCATATACATGAATATTTACTAACACGCGTAAGGAATCTCACACCCCTTCTAGCCATTTGATGGATCCTCCTTTCACTAGGCAGCTGATCCGTAATCTCTCCGTTTCCTCGAGGCTCCACGTAGCGGGTTACTCGACCACATGTCCTTTAAAGTGCGCTCAATGTCAATGGTCTCCAAACGAGGCTACATTGTTTGACAAGGTCCCTCGGGGCCACCGATATCACAGGGTTGATAAGTTATGCCTCGGCACTGAAGTCTTATCCTCTAATGGTATCACTTTGTCCAATAATGACTCTTCGGGGGATTGTCGAAGTTGCAAGTGTACTGTTGGGGATTCTAGTTTGAACAGAGAGTTTGGGACGCAGCCGTCGGTCGCTGGAGGGCCATCCAAGGGGTGGGCTTCTGTAGTCGGGTTAAAAACAGGTGGATCGGGGGATGCAAATCGGTTCGCGTCATACATGCTTGTTATCTGGCTCTTACCACTCGCGGTGTCCACTTTTCTCGTGGCGGCGTTGGGGATTCCACACGGTGCTCGCGCCGGTGCTCTCCTCAACTCTACGGGAGAATTTGTCGTTTCAAAACCACCTCCTAGGCTGAGAACTCCTGGTCAAATAAACGGAGCAGCCTCCTATGAAGCTGGCGGCTTTGGCGATACACTGCAAACTCGAAGGAAGCATTGTGGTTATTACCGCTGTTTCCCTCAGCTTTCCAACCCCCCTATACATTGGAACAGCTACATCGATCTCGCCCCGCTTCACGCTTAAGTATGTTTTTCCTATGTTCCCACTAAAATTGTGTATGAATTGTGAGCCTGACGATTAGGGCAGAAACTATCCTACGAGCTAATTGCTCTGAAACATTTTGTTATACCTATAACAACCGCCGCGTTTTTTCTCTTCTTCTATCCCTCTAGAAGCGCCTCTCTGCCTGCTCCTGTAGGCCAACTACGTCTATTAACTCCTACCCCCTGCTCCTGGCCCATCACAAACATGTCCGGATACGATCAATTCACACCCGGGGAGTATCTTCCTGTGGGATACGACCCAGATAATTCGCATTTTGCGGACGCGATATACACATTGATCCCCGAGTACGAGGAACCGATCCTCGACTACACCGACCTACCCCAAACTCCCACGGATGCCTCCCTCCATCCTATATTCATGTTCACGCCTCACATATCACCCTTAGAGACGCCACAAACATCTCCCGCGACGCTGTGCGGAGATCCCCAGTGGCTGCCTAGGAGCGAATTTGGGGACGATTCCTCGGGAGACCTTTTCTCTTTCGGGTCCCCTTCCTCAAATTTTCCTTCTTCCCCCGTGGAGACCCCGAACTCATTCAAATCATCCCCCGGGGATCAGATCCCCCAAACTCCCATATCTTTGGAGCCAAGCTCCCCACCACCCCACGCCCCGGAACCCCTCAAGAACCCTGACGGCACATGGGCATTCCCCCAAGCCGGAACATCTCTGGAGCCAAGCTCTCCACCACTCCCCGCCCCGGAGCCCGTTCAGAACCCTGACGGCACGTGGGCATGCCCTCAAGCCGGATGTACCCACCCCGGCCACAAGCGGCGGTGCGATGCTAGAAAGCATCACAAATCCCACACCAAGCCGTATGCTTGCGAGATGGGGAACTGCACCTACAGATCCTCAAACGCTAAAGATCGGGAGCGGCATTATGACACTCGGCACGCAAGCATGAAGCATCCCGCGTGTCCCGCACCAGGCTGTGGGGTTCTCAAGAGTCGCGTCGACAACATGCGCGACCATATCCGCAGGAAGCACCAGGGGATGGATTATAGGAGCCCGAAAATTTCGGCGCTTTACCCGCGCCGCCGCGGCAGGAGATAGTTACTCCCCCCAAACTCTTTGGCTGATAAGCCAGCAATTCTCATGCCCGGTGTTGGCATCTTTGTCCTCTAACTATGAAGTAGGGGCGAATGGATAATTTCTTTCACGTGATTTATAGGCATCCTTCGTTTCCGGGGGAGCCGGTTATTTCTGATTGGTGGACCCCGTTCACCCTTCACGGAACAATCGACTTCCCCAGATTCAATGGGTTTCAATGAACTACGTGGTAGAGATTGTTTCTTCCAGTGCTGATCGGATGGGAAGGCTAGATCAGCTGGGGGTAGTCCGAGGGTGGAAAGCCCGGCTTTCACTCTGTTTCCTTGGAGTGGGTTCTCGCGTTGTTTTTTGGTTTTTTTTCTTTGGTTTTTGGTTTTGTTTTATCTCCATTTACTCGCTTTTTTGTTTTTCAGGTTGTAAGGTTTCTCACGGACCGGAGGTGGAAAAATGTGACGGTTTCATTTTATTGATTTTGATTTTTTTGAAAATGGCGGGGAAAATAGGGCCTCTTGTGCGAACAATTGGCGGTTCGGAAAAAAAATTGATGTTCTCGCATGTTTAGTTTTTGGAATTTAGAAAATTTGTTGCGCGTCAACTTTGGGTTTCCCCGTCCAGGATACCGAGTGATATTTAGTGAACTAATAGTATGCCTTTCGCCCTCGTTTGTATCAGGCGTGGGTAGGTGGGGTTAAGGGAAAGCCCCCCCACTCATCTCTGCACAGCTTACAGGTTGCTGTGTTAGCGGTATCATGGGCTATACACAGCACTCAACACGCGGAAGAACCGGATATGTGATTACCTCCCTACCAGCGAGGGGAAAAGCATAAGGGTGAATAAAATAAATACAAATATCATAATAGTAAAATAAAGCTGCTTGCATGAACTCACCGCCCTATACTAGGTGATTAGCCAAGGTTTAATCTCATCCTTTCACTACACTATCCAAGCCTAACGGGATAGGATTGATTGCATCAATGAGCCTTCTGAGAGTTAGACCGCCAATATCGGCAATCATTCGAAGGTCCCCAGAAAGGAAAATTCGATCCAGTGCTTCTTGCTACGAACCCAGGTGTTGTGCGTTCACTGCGTTCTCACAGTAAAGCTGTCAATTGGCTTCAGTTATTATTCCCCCCTCCCCCCTAGTGGTGCAACTCGGATTCTGATATTCGTGTTTGTACGCAATCATGATGATCTCGGAAAATGTTTGAGGTTGGTGGTGCGTAGGAATGGCGAGAGGTTAGCTTAAGGCTATATTCTTGGAGATGCTGTATGGGATGTCTTGAAACCGGCCCTAAACCTGGGCTATACCATGTCTTCTGCTCTCCGAGTGAGAGGTAATGATCTACAGAGTAGCATGAACACAAGCGTCATTAACTGAGCCGAAATCCATAGACATAGCCCTACCATGTTATGGTGCTATCGTGGGATGGGGAGGTGGAGGGGAGGGGGTCAGCTAGGCGGGAACCTGCATCGTGGGTCGTGGCGTGCCCAGTGACTGACTCGGCACTACCACTTCATCTTTCCCTGCTCTCGACCCAACCCAACCCAACCCAACCCAACTCCACCAGCGACAAAAAAGCAAACAAGGAGAGAGAAAAACCCTTACCAGCAGCACCACCAACACCAGGCTAAACATCATGCCAATGCCCCAAACCCCCTTATCCCGCCATCGGGCATTCTACATCGGAACCATATCACTCCACCTCGTCTTCATGATCCTCTGCTACATCCTAGCGTTAGAAAAAAACATCTCCCGATCAACCTGCAGGTGCCTTCCCCCTCCCCTCCCCTCCCCTCCCCTCTCCTAACAAAGACCAGCATAAACGCAGTCCCAACCGCCGTAACACTCACATTCCTCGCGGCAATGGTCTATGCGGTGTACGACAAACGCGGGCTCTTCCGAGGCTTGCTGGAGAAGTATGGCGTTGCGATCGCCTCGCTGTGGTATGCGATGATAGGGGTTAACGTGATTTTGCTGGGGCGGAGTGGCGGGGTTTGTATTGGCTTGGTTGTGGGGAATACGTGTGTTTGTTCTTTCGATGTTTGAAGGTTGGGAAGAGAACAGGGCTGATGGGGCGTAGGATGTTCGGGACGGCTTACACTTCGTATGGGTTCATGCTTCCTGAGAGGCGGTAGGCGGTGTGGTGACACGTGGGTATTTGAATGGAGAAGGGAGGAGGTGTTAGTAATTTTCTCCCGTTTTATAACTGTTTTCATCCCGGGTTCTCCCGATATCAGAATAATCACTCCTCCACTGTTCACACCATTATTAGTGCTTTTACTTCATATCGTATCGCTTCTACAGTCTTATCCGTAACACATACTGAACGCTAGATTGCGGTGGGGCTCAGACTGTGAAATAACTTAGCTATTCTCTAAGCATGCGCAGAGAGTTATATCTTTGCCGCGAGAGTCGTGAAAGACTCGTGGCATTAACCTGTTTCG
>NW_003299106.1:199738-257146 GCF_000151645.1 Tuber melanosporum
GGTGTTTTTTGATTGGGGGGGGGGGGGGGTGAGGGTCGCTGGGTGAATTCTTGAGAGTTTTTGAGAGCGTATTCTCGGGTGTTCGGTTGAGAGTTTGCTGATTTTTTTCTTCCATTTTTGCGGGATGGTTTGGCTAGGGGTGGTCTTGTGGAGTTGTTAGCGGTGGTGGATATGCTTGACGATTCTGTTTGTTTGTCAGTCTGCTATATTCAAGGTCGTTGATGACACCCCCTTTAGCCCGATAGAGGATAGTGTCAAGCAAGTGGGCTTGGGGGGGGATTTACTCATTACATTAGCAATTGCATCAACACCAGTCAATACTTTACAATGACGTTCTCGGAATCATTCGGGATGTGGCTTTTACATATGATGGGAAAGATAGAGCGTGATAGTGTAGGGCATTGATTGTGATGGTGTGGGGAATTGAGTGTGCATGGGAACAAAAGAAATCACAAGCTACTGCGCAGAGTATGATACTAACTCAACTTTGAGTATGGATTAAATAGCCCACGAGTCAGTTCCAGGCACAATGCTTGTGCTGGTACGAGTATAGCATAGCGCTCCACACCACCCCCTAGCCCCACCGAGTAAAAGAAACACAAGATTTCATTCGTCCATTAAAAACCATGGAAAGACGACAGGATACACGCCAAAACAAACGCAGGGGGATAGAATGACACCAATGGGAGTCTCAAACGGCTCGGCATCCCGGCGGATATTCCCATAGAAAAAAGAAAAGAAAAAAAGCTGCAGTACAGGAGGTATGGTAATTATAATATATTCTCTTCAAGGTTTTGTCCTCACCAACCGAGGCGGTCACCTCATCTTATCTCCAAAATCTCACGGGGAATTGAATTGAATTGAGTGCTATTTATTAAGGAAAGCGATTTAAGTATACCTTGGGCGACACTTTTCTCAGCAATCTCGCGAGGCCTTGCTTCGGTCGAAAGCTCAGCCATTCATGCCTATCATACCATCACCGCTGCATGCTCGGGATACGGACATGTAGAACATATAGAGCAGGGTTTGGATATGGGCCACCGGGGTTTGGGAAGTGGGTGGGTATCGTAGCTACGATATAAATCTCATTGAAAGGGGTTCATTCAAGACCGGCGATATCTATCGTAATACCATGATAGATGCTAGACTATACTGGAGTACTGTACCGTGCAAGGGTAAGTCGGGTTACACCAGTTCAGCCCTTTTTTTCTTGTCCAGGTAGCCACCACCGCCCTGTCAATCGCCAGATCTCTCTCTCTCTCTCTCTCTCTCTCCTACAACCAGACCTGCCCCTCGAGCCCGGTAACAATATCTTTCGATAAGTTGGAAAGGCGCCAAGCTTTGAACATGAGGAGAGGCAAAAAAATGCAAACCAATGATTACTGTGGGTCCCTTCACCAATTCTGATCATGGGGTATCACTCAAGTTTGCGAATTTGTGCTGACTTCCGCTCGGTATTGGACCGAGTGGATCCCACGGGGGGGGGGAAGTGAACCGTTTTTTTTAAAAAAAAAATGAAAAAACACTAAAAAGCTCGAAATTTTAAAATCTGAATTAACGGCTGACACTGAGAAGACGGGATACAATTAGTGTAGGAGTATGATAGGAGGTTTCCATACCATATCCCAGATAGAACATTAGCGGTATCATAATATTATTATAGTAAAGTCTTGACGTTATTGAGGGAGGAAAAACCCCAACGACCCGCCGACCGGCAGCGCATAGCTCAACTATGATACCATATTCAGGCTTCTTCTATCCCTCGATTTGACGGGTGCTGGGCAAATCGATCAAATATATTACACAAGTACTGTACTGTACTGTACTGTACAAGTGCTAGGGCTAAAGTTTTCGCGTGGTTAATTTAGGTTAACCAGCAAAATAATCCCCGCCTTGTCCGTACGAGTGGTCTACTCGAGTACTATTCCACCAACCTGGCTCAAACCGGGAGATCCGGTCGGGGAGTAATAACGAGATGTGGAAAGTATCCTTAACCGGAAAAATATTTCCAAAGGGGTTTTTTTCAAACCGACAACCTATTATTATTGTACTGTACCGGTAATCCCGCCGACCCTTTTTTGGGCGCCCCGACGTAGAAACATGAGCTTCCGTGCATTCCCCTGCCCCATCCATTCATGACGTTCTGCGTCAAACCTTGTCGATCGCCTTTATCGCCATCCTATCACGTCCTGTCGTGTGGCATGTGACCTATCACACGCTCCAGTACAAGCACTTGGTCTCTAGGACAAGGATTGTGGCTTCTAGCATCTGCGAGTTGTATTATAGCTACAAGTACGGTACGTGTACAGTACAATATGATACCGGCACCGTACGAGTGCTCGAGCACTGATGGTAGGGTGCGGTAGTGAGTTGTTATTTTGCAGTGGGTCCACACTCGAGTGTGATGTCTTGGTCACTTTTTGCCGGCTTATGATAATACGGAGTATGCAGTTGCCCCTCAGCATTCTCGACGGATGGTGGGGTATCCAACCGGGGCCCAGAAGGTCAATCATTGGACTCCAGAGGACCCTAACCCGGCAACTGAACTTGTTCCGAGCGCCAGGATTCGAGACTTTGATGGAGGGTGCAGTTACAGTACTGTGCTTGGGGGTAAGGGCGAGTGTTTTTCTGGTGTTAAGCTTGGCAGCCTTGGAGCTTTGTTTGTGGTCCGAGTAGACCATGCCCTAATGTTAATCGCAAGCTTTCCACTGGCTCCTGGTGGACGGGCAACCTTGAGTAAGTCAAGCAGGTATTGAGTTACTAATACAAGTGGTGGGTGAAAGCAAACTGGTAGTACAGTACCGTACAGTGGGTCCCGGGCCTGCTTGCAGGGGAGCAGAGCAACACCATATCGTAGCAATGGGCGGTTGCCGCCGAATTTTGTCTTTCAACCATTGTGATCATGAGGGATCACTCAAATTTTCTGATCGGTGCTGGCTCCCACCCAAATACTCTACCCGTGTCGGAAGTGCCCCCAACTTATGGCAACTCTCAAACATAGTTACTCACATAGTTACTCAATTGGCCCTATTCACAGAGTGCTCCACCAGAACCTCAGAACCTCTTTCCACACGCCTAAAAGAGGAAATGATGAAATTCTGCATACACATCACGACTCTCCTTGCACCCGTGCCCGTACGAGGCAACAGGTGGGAGAGGGGGAAGGATTGCCGTGTCTGCTGTTCCAAATGTGCTCGGTGGTTAGGGTCAGCTATACCGACCCTGCTCGAGCACCGCGCAGTGTGCAGTACATAATGGACCCTCTTCAGTCCCTTCCTGTCCATGGAAGCAGGCTGCTTTGTTTACCCCTTTCAACTACTGACGAACGAACGAACGACGCTCATAATGACCCCAAGAGCTGCCGTTATCGCAGAAGGGAGCTCCGGCCTTGTACCCATAAAGTAGTGCCCAGAGGGAGGAGTTGAACCTGTGTGTTTCGAATCCTTGGGACATTTCGGCGGTGCGCTTCCCCTCCTACCCCTCGTTTCACGACAGGATTGACTCAGGAGCAGATGAATAGGATGGTGGCACTACACAGACCCAGACCCGCAAACAGGCAAAGCCGTCAGTTCAATATACCGCGGTGTCATGGCGAACAGCTCCCGGAAGACACTGATAATGGGCGACTTTCCCATGGATCCGTATGTGTATGCTATGTATGCAGTATATCTCCCCCTCGACCCTCGCGTGGGATCGGTTGTCACGCGCTGAACTCTACCCCAGCGAGGAGACGAAAACAGCATAATTCAAAGGTGTAGCAGCACTTTGAATGATATGCAGAGTTTTTTAGATTACAGCCTTTACACTCGTTTGAATCATCGTGTTCGGGGGGCCTATCCGGTGGGGGGGGGGGTGGGAAGTGGATCGTTGAGGTGGAGAGTGGTGGGAGGTAATGGTGGATACCTACGGCGCGGTTTTCGTATGCACGGGTCACCATTCCACGCCTAACGTGCCGAATTGGCAGTGCGTGGATAAGAAGTTGGCGCATAGACGTTGTTACCGGGATCCCGTCAAGTTTCGGGGAAAGGATGTTGCGATGGTCGGGGTTGGGAATTCCGCTAAGTTGCTGGTGCGGGCGGCTAAGGAAAGGGGTGGGATGGCGGTAGGAACCGATATCAGCACGGAACTAAGCAGTTGCGCTAAATCTACACACCTGATCACTCGCTCCGGAACTTGGGCATGGCCGCGCTTCGTGTTCGGAGAGCCGTACGAGGACCTCAGGAGTGAGCCCCTCACCCTATCCTCCCTCCTCCCGGAGCACATTCTAGTAATGTGTACCTACCAGGCCGCTTCGTGCTCAACATGTGCCCCGCCGTCTAGCAATGGCTATAGCCCGGTGGATTCTTGTAGGCTACACGCTTGGCGCCATCTCGAAGGAGCTAAAGCCGGAACACAACCCGCTAGTTGCACACCCCACCGTCCGCAGTGACCTGATCGAGCGGATAAGTGCGGGGGTGATAACACCACATCGAAGGTCTATAAAAAGGTTTACCAAGAGGGAAGTTGAGCCCACAAACAGGGAGATGGTGGAGCCGTTGGACACGGTTGTTGCTGCAACAGGATATACCGCACACTCACCTTTCTTAATTTCCCGCCGGAGGGACCTCGGTGTGGAAGGGACCTGAAGAACTTGCAGTCGACAATGACGTAAACAGCTAAACTTCCCCTTCCTCCCAAAAGGAGTCGTATGATCCGACGAGGGTAAAGATGGAAAAGAAAGCTGGGCGGATCTCTACGAGTACAAGCTACTGTAATCGTGGCGCTAGGGCACCCGGGCTCTATTTTATTGGGCTATGCCAACCATTGTGCATCCCCCACCCCACCCCACTCTACCAAGCTAACAGCGCCCCAGAGGCGCATCAATGCCCGTTTCAGAAATGTAAGCCAGATGGGCCACCTCTGTCCTCAAAAACGAGATACCCCTTCCATCATCCGAACAGATGCGCGAAGACATAGACTAGCAGCCTACGAAAAGGATCTCAGAAAGGTGTTTGTCAAGTCCCCGCGCCACGCGCTCGGGGTCGAGTTCTACTCGTACATGGACACGCACGCTCGGCCGGTTCTTGTCCACGTTTGCGGTTTGGTGGGGCATGAAGACCACTCGGGGTGCGTATTTTGGGCCCCCGAGTGGAGCTTAGTATGGCCTGTTCGGGGAGGGGAGGAAGGAGGAGCTTGCTAGGCTTGTTTTGCAGAGGCTGGCAGAGGTGGAGAGGTATAGGGTGGGCAATTGAGTGGAGGAGGGAAGGGAGGGCAATATTCCTGTGGGTACTGAAGGAGACTTTTAGAACGTGGGGTAGGGGGGCGGGTTGTGGCTGCTGACGTTGGTGGCGTGGGGAGATGGAAATATTATGTATGATATGGTTCGTGCCATCCAAAAACGTGGGCGAGGAATTAGCACCTCTAAATGGTATTACGGCTCCGTCAGTTAAAATATTTACTTAAGGAAAACCCTCCAGATTATGGGGAATACTAAGGAGAGTAATGTAGGAGTTTTTTTTTTTTTTTTTTTTTTTTTTTTTGAAGCGATTAAAGGTGGCAATAGCGAGATGTAATCGATCGAAAGGCTTCAAACAGATGCACGTTTTGGACGGCACGAACCATAGGAATAAAGTAACTTACTGTACAGTACTATACACATTATCATACCGGAATACAAGTGGTTTACGACAGGGGCATTATACCAAATTCTCACAGAAAACCAAGAATCGGAAAACCAAAGCAGAGGACTTCATCTCCTTCAACCATTCTATCTCGAGTTACAGATGCACCGGACGTCCAGGACAAGTAAGGTATGATTCTCAAGTCACGGGGATTTGGAAATGCAGATGCGCTGATGGGTACTGTACAGTACAGTACAGTAACAGTTCACGGGTAAGTTAATAGCAATAAATAAACAATCGATCATTTGGCGCCGCAACGTCCTATCTTACCGCGCAACATGGCAAGATCTCTTCCCGAACCGAACCATACTGGGTCTATATATATATAGTCTACCTTTTACCACACAACAACAAACAAACAAACAAAAAAAAAAAAAAACATTATCGAGGAGATATGGATGGTATACAGTACAGTACAGTACAGTACAGTGCACGATATTGGTCGGGATTATGTGATTTAATTTAGTTGTGGTTTTAGTAAGTACTCGCGTCAAAGTTGTGTGTTGTGTGTGTGACTGGGAAATCAAAACCCCAGAATTCTCGCTCACCGGCACAGTGGGGTACAGTACAGTACTCGCAAACGAGGCAATGCTACAGAGTACTCGTACCGGTACTGTACAGCACCCGCCAGCTCAAAGGTACGATAACTTTGCAGCTCAAGATCCACTTTTTTTTCTCGCCCAGTGCCCAGTGTGGGTGGGAATCTCTGTATCATGGTTCAACACGGCATCCGGCGACTTTCCACGAATAATTGTGGACGTCCCTAGCGTTCGGAAGACGATCTGGTGCCATTGTGTAAGTTTCATCTCGTATTGTATTTTTTTTAATTTTTTAATTTTTTTATAATTATTATTAAAAAAAAGAAACAGAGAATAAAGTTATCGCATTAGTCTCATTAACCGTTGTGTAAGTCGCCTTTTTATTTAGTCAGTGGGTGATCCCGTGACGTGCATCGACCCTGAACTCGCAACCGCCTTTTCATTTGAGCAAGTGGGGTAAAAAAACAAAAATAATTAAAAATAAGAACTGTAATCCTGTCAAATTATTTGGTGAATATACATATAAGTATCCAATTGTCATGTTGGGCCACGAAGATTCCTGCATTGGGGCTGGATCTTGAACTATCTAAAGTTATGAAATACCGGTACGAGTATTTAATACGTTGAGCTGACGGGCACCAAGTTTGGTACTGTACTTTCCCCCCCATTTTGCGAGCAGGCGAGCATTCCTGGTTGTGATGCCCAGTCACCTCCACCTTGGCACGAGTATGATGAGTCATTTGTTGAGAGGTCGAGAAAGTTAGTGTAAGAAAGTGTGCCCCGTTGCATCGCCATGTTCGGTTAATCACTCGAGTGTGTTAACGCACGATAGCAAGGCACTATGTTAAGTGGAGCGAGAGTTCCACGGCTCGAGAAGGGTGCGGCGGGGAAGGGGGCTGTTCAAAATTTCACGAAAAAGTAAGCATGATATTATTACCTTGGCACGAGTGTGATATCGAAGAGTTGTCATTCGTTTCCATTCCACACACAGTACAGTACACGTGAGGATATTCCCCCTCACCCGTCCGGGCGCACACAACCTTCCAAGACCTCGCTCCTTCCCTTCCTCCCTTAATTCCGATGAACAACAGCTTTAACAATCAATCTATTAGCGGGCTCGTTTCACCTCATCATATTTCATTCATAGATCGTGACAACCAACCAACATTAAGCGCCACACCACCACCACACACATAAAACATACATGCACATATACACATACAAAGACTCGAAGCACCTGGGTCCAAACTGGATTGGATTGGATTGGATTGGATTAGATTAGATTATCCCCATGCCTCCTGGACATCTCCGTGATCTCCATCTCGCCCACGGGCTTCGCCAGCCCCCTCTCGGCGGGATGGGGCTCGATGGGTCGTGCGGGCTTCTCGTCCTCCGCCACCTCCGTCGCATCGCCGATCCCAATCACCATGCGCTGCTCGTGCGACATGAAGGCCGCGACGTCAATGTCCACGCTGATGTGGCTCCCGCCCGTCCGACCGGGGCCGCCCACGAGCGACGAGGTGCCCTCCTCTTCACCGTTGGCGGAGCGACCGGTGCAGCAGCAGAAGCATCCCCTCGCCGACTTTATGACGGCAAGTATCAGGACGAGAGCTGTTAAGCCACTGGAATATCGTTTTGTCGACTCGTTAGCTCCGTCGTCCTCTGAGGGGCGTGCGCGCGGTTTAAGCGCGGGGGAGGAGGGTGCTACATACACGACGAAAGCCAACGCGCCCTTCCCGTCCTGTCCTATGACGCAGTTCCTCTCCGCCACGTTCGACCTCGGATCCCGTGGTGTTTCAAAGTAGTGGCACCAAAGGTGATTTCCCGGCACGCGGAATATTAATATCAGCCCCACGGCGTAGAGTCCCAGGACAATGCCATCCGTCGCCACGAGCACCGGGTAGACGATTTTCTCGGCGACAGTGATAAAGTATATCGTCGTTGCTAGGATATTGACGAAGCATAAAATACCCTGCGATAATGTCCTCCCAGTTAGTAATGACATATAAGAAGAAGAAGAAGGAGAAGAATGGGAAAAAACTAAAGTGGAGATGGATGGACGGAGAGATGGACGGATGGATGGATGGATGGATGGATGGAATGGGTTGGGCGCGCTTACCGCAACGGTGACGAGAATGTACTGGTATGGGATGTCCACATTCCGCTTCTGAGAGGGCAGGCAGGATGATGGGTAGTAGACGCAGTAATGGTTATTGTGATGCCAAATCAGATAACAATATATAAACCCCGTGATAGCGGACGCAGCGAGCTGTAGGAATCGCAGGATGAAAAAGATGCTGAGGATAGTCTTTCGCAGACGTGCCATTTTGTTTTTGTACCTTTCTCCCTCGACAGCTGGGCGGAGTAGGGTAGGTACTGTACAGTAAGACGCAAGCAGGACCAAGTGTGGAGGTGGTGTGCGAGGGGAAAGTGGAGAGTAGAAGTATCATAGCTGAGCTATCCAACCTCCAGCACTGGGCTGATGCATGCCCTTCCTGAGTGGCCGGTTTATTTTTGGGCTTATGCTTGGGCTCGCTGAGGTGTCCATGAGGGGAGAGAAATGGTGTGGTTCGTTTTTTTTGTCTCTTTTGTTTTCTTTTTCTTTTCTTTTTTCTTCTTCTTCTCGACAATTGCAATGGACCGGAAGGTGACGGATTGGAGGGGTTCGGGACCTTTTTTTTTTGTTGGTAATAACTTGGTATTATATAGCTCTTATCTCCTCCCCATCTTTCCCTTTACCGGGATCGTGAAGTTTAAGTTTGATTTGCTTTGGTTTTTCCCCCCCGAATCCGAATGATTGGTAGGACCGGGTTCTTTGTTAATATTTGTGGCGCTAGCCTCAATTTGGTAGCGATCCAGTAGTAAATTAGTACCCCGTGGTTGAGCTTGGAAGGGGTACTTGTACTGTGAGACTTTGCGAAACGGGTAAAATCTATCATACTCGAGCGACCGCGCTGTGCACGTGCTCAGGTGAGTTGGGGCTCTCTCACCACCGCGGCTCAGTCAGGAACAGTGGGTACGAGTACTGGGGGGCGCATACCGGTACTCATAATTACACCGGAGGGGTGTAGAGTAGATGAGAGGATGGTTTGGTATAGCACAGGTACTGTACAGTACTCGTACTTTACTTGCAAAGGGTAAATGAGCAAGAACACGAGCCAATGAAAATTAAAAAAAGGACCCATAAACAATACAAGATGGGAGCATTAATACGTCCAGGATGGCCAGTCTTCTGCCTCAGCAATCATTCACATCTCAAGCAAAGCGAGGTCAGAAGCCTCGATCCTCCGGTATTATAGGTGCGAATTTAATCCTCCCTTCCATCCAACTGCTGTCCATTCACGCGTACGCGAATACAGGACAACATATTCCGTATGATACTCTGTTTTTTTGTCGAGTATCATACTGTATGTACTGTACTGTACCGTCTTGGGCCGAAAATGCCCTTTCCCGATGGCAACAGAGGTTGCAGGAGTACAGTACAAAAGAGATACGCGTAGCCGGGGCTCCCGGTTCCAGGACCCGGGATCAACAGCTCGGGATTGGTGGTTGGGAAGGCGGGCTTGACCGGGTCGTATATAAGCGCATTTTCAAAACATTCTAGCAGCGAAAATTGGTTAGCTCTCGGCTGGAAATGGACCCGCCAAGCGGGCGGTAGGGGGGGGGTTGTTGACGGTTGTGGATTGGTTCCCCGCCCTGCTCGAACCTGGCCAATGCTGGCTTGAATCTTTCCCGGATCGCTGCTCGCCCTTTTCCTATATGGGTTGGGAAATTGATGGAAGGGTATGGTACGTAAAAGGGCGGCATCGAATTCATGTCTTGAACGGGGTTCAAAAATTTCTCTTTCCTGAACGGCAGGATCACACTGCCATCTGGCATCAAGGCGTCTACGGGTATATATCTATCCATTTCGTACTTGTGCGGTACTGTACAGTACTCCTGGTGAGGTTGATAACCCGGACACTCACAGAACGCTGGTAAACCCGAGATATCAACGGGACGAGCAAATTTGTCAAGAATATGAGAGCTCGGATCGGTCTGCAGTGTCTTGGTTACTCAGGAACTTGCTTCTCAAGCGTCCAAGGCTTTTTTAGTTGTCTATGGTTGCATCATGCAGGGGTATCCGGGTTCTATAAATTCATCTCATCAGGCGTGATAATTATCACCTTTTTCGCCCTTGGGGCAACTGCTTTTCTTTTCTTTTCGCGGAGTGGGCCCGTAGCTGCCCATTGGCTGTTGGGTTGGTTGCGCCGGCTTTTTCTTTCACTTAATATCATAGCTATTGGTATATGGTGGATTACCTTTGCTACCCGTGCGGCGGTTGCTCTCCCACCAACGACCAAAACTCCCCGATGGAACAGCATTGCGTACCGGTGACATTGCTTCGCAAGGATTAATAAGGATTGATAATAGGTCTAACAATACTGTTCCTGGATCTTCCGGGAGGGGCAGAAATGTTTATAGAATCTTCTCTCGAGGCTCTGGGGCGGGGACCTTCCGTCAGAGTGTAGAAATACTCGTGGTGAGGGGGGGGGGAGTAGAGGAATTGTTGAGCGGAATACTTGTAGTGGTTGAGCAGAGTAAGGAATATCAACTCTGATTTGGGTTTCTTGCAAACGGTATTAACACCTCACGCAGTGGACTTCCTTTTTTTCCTATCAAGTTGGCTGAAGCGTGAAGCTATGGGCAAATGTAATATCAAATATCATCGGCACATCACGATCCACGAGTGGGAGATGCGCTAGGAATCACAGAATAAAATCGAAGCTACGAGTACAAGTGTTAAACAGTATCGAGTAGAAAAGTGTTCTTGCTATGACATACTCCCAGCTTCCTCGAACGATAATGTTAACATTTAAACATAATGATTACACCTGCAGCCCCTCGGGAAAGTCGCTCCGTTACTTACCTATCAATACCTACTGGATACCAAAAATTCCTCGGCTGCAGCCACACACACACACACATACACACACACACAGATCATACACCACAAAAACCGTAATTGGGCACTTCACCTAGACGTCACAGGATTATCCTTCCTATATCCTTTATTCACATCATACCACCTCCCCCCCACGAAACCGTTTACAACGTATATAAACTCGTTCGAACTCCCCCCCCGAGCCCAGGGGAAGCCCTTGACCGTTTGTGAAACGCATTTAGCCATGAATTCCATTGCTACGCATAAGCCCAAGGGCGGTCGACCCTCCGATCCTCTTGTCGACACTCTCATCATCCCTTACCCGGATCCCACGAAACCCCAGAGCACCAGACACAAGTGCCGGTGGTGTCCGGAAACCTTTGCTGCGCGAAACACGGTGCGTGCGAGGAAGCACGCCGCCTTCGAATGCCCCGGCATTCCGGGAGGGCAGAGGGACGAGGTGAAGGCCGTCTTGGAGAGGAGGGATATGGATGGTAGGAGGAGCTCGGTGGGGTCTGCTGGGGGGTCACATTGCGCTACATGTACCTGCGTCTTGCATGAATGTTTCGATGAGAGGGGCGTTAGGGTTGTTTTCTGAGAGGGGGGAGTGGGGGAGTGGAGGGGAGGGTACGGAGTTGATTTTTTCTGGTCGTTTTTATTGCGCGACGTATTTGGGGGGTAATGGAAGGATGTGGTCGTTGTTCGACATCAATACGATTAATTTACACGGTCGTGGGTAGCAAACACTAATATATTTGGCCATGATAATAGCCAATACACTTGCACTAATGGGAGTTCATACGGGTGACGTTCAAAGCGGCGCACTTGTATATCGCGCAGAGCATGTCTTGTTCAGGGTTTGGGCTGTATGATGAATATTAAAGTTCTCCAAGGAAAGGTATTAAGAGTGCCTTTAAAATCCTTCGGCGGTGAAATGGAATTGACTCAACCCCATAGATACCTTATTTGTATTCTGATGCTTGTGCTCGTGGGCAAAGGGTTTGGTGGTGATGGGTTCACTATGTCAGTGACTGACGTCACCGACTATGGCAACCTGTGCAGGAGAGAGGTGTATCCAGGTATCACAGGCAACGCGCAAAGCTTTTGGAGGTCTCGGTCTCAGGGGACGATTGGGGCTCGCATAAACTGTTACGGTACTTCTGTATCGCACCAAGACAGTCTACCTCTCCTCGCTGGAGAGGTTTGATGTTCACGCTGTAGCCCAAGCCGAACACGGGAGATATGATACCGCACAATACGGGTACACTGCTTCAAATGTTACCCAAACAAAGCCCCACTGATGCAAACGTATTGGTTGTGCTTCCTCTGACTCTGTGAGTGCTATTATCTTGATCAAAAGATGTTAGTGTTTGCCGCTCACAGCTGTTTTTAACTCATTTCCAGTCTTTATGTGGTGGCGGCACGCCATGGGCCCTGGAGGGGTTCTTGCGCATTTCCTAGTCTGGACTGCGTGTTCGGCTTCCTGATGTTACTATCGAAACGAAATAAGTTACCTCACCATCAAACTCTATACAGCCTTCCAATTCTTCTCCATTCTGCCCGGTATCGCGAGGAGTAATGTATGGTGAGTTGTTAGCTTAACCATGGGGGTGAGAAACAAGACAACTGTGCCCCTGTACTTTGTTCGCAATGTGCCTCCTTGCCAGAAGGTTTACAAGGGAGGTTCAAAGTTCCCGGGACGCTTCAAGATTCCGAGTGATCGATCATGATTTCTCTAATTTTCGGGAGCTCTCAGGGCATGTGCATACATTGACGGGGATTGATGGGAACACGAGCGTGTGCGTCAACAGCTTCTGAGCCTATGTGAATATACTTGGTGTGGTATATTGTCTTTACCATTATTGCTTATGCACTTGAAGCTTAAAGGTCACTCAGCGCAGGGTTTGGTGGAGATCTTGGGTGTGAGCGCCACCAGATCATACGAGTGGATAGTAGAGTACTATCATTAAGAGTTATACAAATTGATGGACTAATCCCCCCCCCCCACAATCCGTAGAAGAATGAGGTTTCCGAGCAGGAGTGTCAACACCTGCCAGCTCCGACAAAGTTACACTTTACTCTCTTAAAACGCTGTATTCAACAACTCCCCCCCCTCCCCAGATAGGAGGAGAAAAGGCATGAAAGCAGCGATCCGCCACTTAGGCTCAATCACCAAAGGAAGAGGCCAAACCCCGCGCATCTCACTCCCCCTCGCCCGTCTCCTGACCCTCCCCATCACAGGTAGCCACATCCCCAACAGGTGCACGTGCCATGGACATTGAGAAGCGCGGTCGCGGAACAGCTCGGGATACTGGACGAGGTCGAGATCGGTATTGGTATGCCGGGAAGCGATGCGCCGGTGCTGCGGGCTATACTCCTGTATCCGCTTTTCTATGGGAGAGGGAGAACGTTGCGGGTTGGGGTCCGTGGAGGGGTGAATTGAGCTTTAGGTGTGCTGGGATGCAGGGTGGAGGATTTGGGCCTGGGAGGATATTGTGACCACAGCGGCCTAACAGACGGGGTCAACATGGGCAATTGGGGCAGGATGGGCAATGCAGAAACTACCTGATATGGAATTAGAAAATCTGCTTCAGGTGTGATCTTATCAGGGAAGGTGTAATTGTCTGCCGGGGTTTTTATTTTATAATATTATAATCGATAACTTACTGGTGTGCAGATCAGGAGGGGGTTCTTTCGCACACTCGCCCATTGAAATTCTCTGGTAACGTGTTCCCTTCTTGTTTCCACTTTCGAATGCAGATCTCGCCTTTGGTTATGTGTAGGAAATCGGCAGGTTTTAGATGGAGCTATGCAATAAATGAATGTGCCCTTTGACAATTATTCCTCCGAGGGTGTATAATACTCGATCGTGGGCGAAAAATGCAAACCACTCGGACGATTGGTTGATCATCTATGAGGAATCTACCCCCCCGTCTTTTCAGTTGTACTCAAGTTTAATCGTCTGAGTGAGTGGGGTGTCAGGGTGGCTTGCGGTTTCGTCCACGCTGGTTTAGTGGTCTGAAATATACAACTGGCACCTCTCGGTAAGGATGGCCAATGGTTTTCCGGCATCCTGGTGCCCCCCTGACTGCGAGGATGTGAGACAGCAGTTGGGTAGAAAAAGTGTATCACCACTTTTGTCACATGGATAGGTGTGGTCGGTCGCAGAGACGTTTGACATTCCTTATTTATAGATCTGTCGTCTCCATCCTCCTACTATGCGCTGAGAATTCAAGTAATCCACTACGATGGCTATTGATGTTTATTGACAAGGGCACTACTCTTTCTATAACTTATCTATGATACAATAAAAAAGAAAAGATTTCTCGCACCAATTACCTGAACTTCAGTGCAAATATCACGCATATATAGGATGAATAGTAGCAAAATGTGTGAAGGTGGCTACTAGCCCGTGGGCCCCTATGCGTTATGCCTAAAGGAAAGTTATTCCGTCGGCCAGAGCAGAAACCGGAGAGAAAAACATGGAAGGTCATGAATTAAAGAAACTTGGACCGAAACCTGCTCTTGCTCCTCAACCAAGGGCCGTATCTCCAGAATAAGAAAGGGACAGGGATGAACAGGAGAGTGATGGAAGCAAGGATGGTCTCCGCCCACTCAGGTTCGAACTTTTCGTAAAGCTTTGGCGTCACAAGCGGGAAGCTCATGGCAAATAGACATCTAAGGAGAGAACTAGCAGCCCCGACCGACGCTGCGATATGTGGGAACGAGTCGGAGGTGTACGTGGCGAACGAAATCTATTATCGCAGTTAGCTAATCCATCAAATCAGGTGTATATTGGTGGAAGAAAGTAGAAACTCACAAACAACATCACGATACACCAGCCAAAGGGGATACCAGATGCAACTGGAACTGCCCAATGAATGTGTGTAAATACAGTCCATGCAAGCCAGAACATACTGGCAGGAGCAAGGACTGCCGCTAGCATGGCTGGGGGAAGACGGCCTTCGGGGAATGGCCCATTATTGCCATGTTTTTCTGACAATCTGACGAAAATCTTGTTTGCCATACCCGCCATACCTCCTGCAAGGAGGATACCTATGGTGACACCACCGAATGCTGCGCCCGCTTTAGCTTCTCCCCAGCCATATCTTGTTCTAAAGGCAACGATGTACGCCTGGACCCCGGTTAGCTGTCCAAAACTGCAACTGAGGGAGCTTGATGACTTACTACGAGATAGAGGTATAAGATGCCCCAGATGAAGCTGACAAACAGAGAAGTAGGGAGAACAATCGGTTCAAAGACGAGCAATCGCAATGGCCTCCAAACGGCAGCCATGAAAGTTCTAGATCTTGGCAGCCTATTCCTTTGGAGTTCGGTGTACAGTCCCTCTACTCCGGTTCTCTTTCGGAGCTCACGAGCTTTGCGACTGAGCAGAGTTTGAGGGTGTGACTCCGGCACTAGCTACCAAGTAGAGGACACCGACGCAGCAAAGCTAAAGTTAAACCAGAGAATATATTCCCAGTTAGAATTCTCGGTAAGAAAACCTCCAATGATAGGGCCAAGTCCAGGACCAAGGAAGGCACGCATGGCCATCAGGAACGCGGGGGGGCCGACTTGCGTGGCTGTGCGGTGGCGGTATTAATTAGCGAGAGTTCCTTGCTGGGGGGAAGATAGTGAGGACGGCTTGCGATGGAACATGTCATAGGCAGAACCAAATCCAACTGCTGTAGCGGTAGAGCTGAAGACGCCGGAAAAGAGACGACAAATCAGTAGGGAAGTGATGTTGTTCGAGAGAGCACAACCTAAATTGAAGAGTATGAAGAGGGCCCATGTTGGCCGATATACAGAGTTTCTCCCGAAGACCTATTTTCCATCAGTAACTAGCTTCAAGACAGAGCAGGATTATTTCATACTTCACTAGCGGGGCTGAATATAAGTGGACCGGTTGCCCAACCAAAAACGTAGCTGTCTCCCGTTAGATACACCCAAAGCTCCTTGAAGGAGAGCTAAGTTACAAAGTCAACATCAATGTTGCGACCTCCGTGCTGATACCATATTGCAGTTTTACACGATTAATCGCAGGAGAGATACCCGCTGAACCAATGGAAATGCAAAAGGTGTTGACGCAGAGAACAATCACAACCAAAAACTCTATCAAAGATATGGATTAGGAACTATCAGTTGAACCGGAGCCTGGAATAGCCAATACTCTTGGCGGCGGTCCAATTCTGTAGATTGACGGGATCATTGGGCCCATCCCAAGTAACCAAGAAGAGGTCCGCTGGCGAATACTGAGATTCCTCCTTGCTCAGCAGCGATCTTGAGCCCGACATGCTTCTGACACCCGATTCAACATCTTCCTTCTATTGAAATTGTCAGAAGTGCTATGGACAAAAGAGTGACTTGGAACATAACCTTTCCTCCCAACATCTCTGCTGATGGCTCCGAGTGGGTATCGAGTGTGCAAATTTCTGAGGCCGGACGATTTACGGGGTATGATTCACCTCAAAAAATGATGGCGGGCTACGCCCTATTTAAATACACACAAAGGTTCACTTCAGAAGAATGGTGCCATGTAGAGAACACGGTAAGGGTATAATGTATAAAACGGGTCTCTCCTACCGGGGCTCGGATTTCCAATCCCTATGTTTTAACTAGTTACAAAGCAACAAACCCCAGACTTTTCTTGTCACTCCATATCCACCTATCTGGCAGGTTTATCCTCAGGAATATAGCACTCGTAGGCATAATATGTGTATGGGCAAAAACTAGGTGTGTAGAAATTTTTTATGGTATCACACCTAACTCTCTTAGTAGTGAAGTATTATACCGGTATGTATGTACGAGTTGACTTGTCCTGTGCCCCCCCCCTCTTTCTCTTTGTGCCCGGTGTGCACTTCCGACCGGTTCACCTCAAATACTAGATTGAAGCTTATAATCCCAAGAGAATCTAGCGTCCATTTGTGAGAAACTCCCCACTGCACTTTTCTCCAGATACCGGTACCCTAAATCTGTTTACTCTTTTCGGATCAAAGTATAAGTTACTAGATGTCATTGTTGTAGCACCGTAACAGACCGCTAGGCAACCTGAGCTCCTCACCGTATGCACTCGAGCACAATATGATGCTTGGTCCGACCCTTCCTCACCGAGCATGAACCAGCTCCCTCGCAATGAAGATTGATTGATCCCTCATTATGGCTGGCACTGCCACAGCAAAATTTCAAATAGTGCGCTTTTCATAAGGCGTAGTGCAGTGTAGCATAGGTTAGGGTGATGGATAGACTTTGCTTGTTCCTCTTCTGGAAAGGTGTAGTTCCGGTAGGGCTTGATCAAGGTATGATACCGATACGGTGCTGGCATGATATGTTGGTTAAGCTTCACAGAATACGCAATTCCGAGCTGGCTTTCACTGGGGAGGGTCTCTAGCGATATCACGAAACAGAGCTTCGTATTTCGGAGTCTGGACCCTCTCGCTGGGCTCCCTTCATACCTCCCCAAGCGGTTCCAACTCCTCAAACATCCGCCACATCTCCCACATTTTTTTTCTCCCGTTGTTATCCGGGTATTTGCGGTCTAGTCCAAGTTTGTAAAAAAAAAAAAAATTGGGATTTTAATGACTTCCTGAAGGGTGGTTCGCTGTCTCGGGCAAGACCCTAGCCTGGATTTGGGACCAAAATCTCCTAAGAAGAGTTAGTGTATTCCTGACATGGTATAGCCTGAGCTTTCTTTGGACATGTTGAATCTCATAACTGGTTGCAATTTTGTTAACTTTGTAAATTAAACTTATTGTGGGGCGGTGCGTAGATTTTGGCTGATAGGATAACACGATAGTGGGTTCTGGGAGCTCTCACAGTATCTTACTCATGATACAAGTATTAATAAGGCAAGTTGACTAGTCGCCGGGACGCGTTGTTGTCTTGGGTATAACCCCCCCTCGCACCAACATCTCCAGCCGCACCACATCCCAGCCGCCCCACAAGCCGCCCCACACTTGGGAACCTCCCGACCATCGTCAACTGACTCAACACCTCCACCTCTAGGAAACGACAAAAAATGAATCCTGATAGTGAGCCTCCATCAACGGATACCGAACCTCCGCTTCGGAGGCTATTCTACGGAGTTAACCCTCCGGTCTACCTTCCCTCACTCACCTGCGCGGAATTTTCCATTGCTCAGGTCGAAGCTCACCTCAAGCACCGTAAAGCTCACACAGCAATTGGTGACAACGAGCACGAAGAGGCCGTTTCATTCATAGGCGGAGGGAAAAAAGGTCCGCCCACTCTAGCCCAACTCGCTACGGCCAGAATCGTCTCTACGCTCCGCTATGACATGAAAGACGGTGTCCGGGTTCTCGTGCAGAGCTGTCCGGAGAAGTTGCTCCGGCCTATCCTTGAAAGCCCTAGACTACACTACATTGCGTTCCGGACCCTGCTCCACACTCACGATGCTGCGCAATCATCGCAGGGCATTGAGACCTCCGCTTGGGCTCATGTGCAGCGATTGGCCGGGGAAGATGTGGATTCGTGGGTTTTGAGGAATGAGAAGTTTATCCGTCAGATGCCGCCTGCGCACCAAAATTCTATGCTTGTGTCTTTGGATGAAGCCGCTGAGATCTGGCCGGATGCGGAGATTACCTCTGAACGTATCACCCTTTGGAGGAGGAAGCCGCCGAGAGAAGCTTTTACATGCTTTGATGAATTGCGGGCCCGGAAAATTGAGCTCCAACCTTCGAGCAAGAAGTTTGGTCAAACCTTCAAGAGGTTGACAAATGGTATCTTTGAGGGCCTAAATTGGAATAACGTTGTTATTGGTGGAGGAATGGTCTTGGCTACAATGCAGTGTTTATCTGAGGAGGACGACAAAGCCTGTATCGACTCTGATATAGATCTTTGGATCCACGGCCTTAACCCCGAGGAGGCGAATAAAAAGGTCCGCGAAATTTATAATGTCTGGTGGAGAAATCTGAACCCAGAAAGGAATTTTTATGTGATGAAGAACGCCAAAACCCTAACCCTAATGAGCGATTACCCCGAGCGAAGGATTCAGGTAAGCTTTTTGGGCTCAGTATTTCCCTTGTTTGGTAGGGCAGACGGAAACTGATAGTGGGGTTGGTATGATAGATAATATTGAAGATGACAAGATCTGAAGCGGAAGTGCTTCTCAACTTTGACCTGGACCCGTGCGCAATGTGCTGGAATGGGAAAGAGGTGCGTATGCTTCCACGCTGTGCTAGGGCCTTGGAAACAGGTTATACAGTTTTTACAATGGACTTGGTGTATGGCCATCACCTCGGTGATCGGCGTGCTACACAGGAGATGAGGTATGAAACCGTCAGGCTATTTGGGCGCCAATCGCTAACATGTATCACCTAGAGTTCTTAAGTACGCTAGTAGGGGATTCGGTATCCTCATTCCGGCCTCACTCATGAACACACTCACGGTCGATTTCGATGCCCGGAAACCCAAAGTCTCAAGTTGCCATGAGTCACATTTCCCAGGTCGGTCTGGTGGCCGCTACGGGAAGCCCCGCGGAGAGATTGTGTATTCTGGGAAAAAGGCGGTTAAGAGGATAGCATTTCTGGCGCAGGACATGGTACATAGGTTTTATCTTGGCTCGACACCTTTGTCAGCCCTTATAAGGGCGGAGGAAGACTTGTCTGACGAGGAAAGCGATGACGGCCAACCGCCTTATGGTTCTGAAGAATTGATTGAGGAGTCTGACGGAGAAGGCGGGGTGCGGACACGCCGAGTTATCAAGGCAATTGTCTCTAATGTAAACGGGCGGAAGCAGTCTATTGGGCAACCTGGTGGGAGGGAAGGGGTCGGGGCTGGCTTCGAAGTGTTTATGAGAATGGCAGCGCTGTTCAAATATGAGGCGGAGGACCGTCTAAGGTGTGACAGCTATTTTATCAAACCCGGACCGAAGCAGGGAGCTTAATGTTGTGACAACCTAGGATCGATCGAGATACACTTTGCTCTCTTGCCTATGACGACCCCGATACGTACGATGACACCCCGAGATACCTTTGGGGTCCAGATTTTAAGTTCGAAAATCTATCAGACGAAATTAACGCACACAACAACTCCCTTTTCGCAAACCTTAGGGAAGCCATTGAAGAGCTTCTCGGCTATGATTCTCCCCACGGAAGGGATTGTGAGTCTTTAGCCCTGATTACCATTGTTTAAATATGCTTATATAGAATGGCTGTGTGCATAGGGAAGGGATATCTAAGCCGACGGATCCGTCGTGTTATGTTCGCCGACAACATCGATGAGATTTTCCAGAAGCAGATTACAATCCCGATATGTGTACCTGCTGCATTAGAAGAATATATAGAGAACACCATGAGGGATGTATGCGACGAACATGGCATGCCCTGGTCTGACGAATTCAAGGTGTTGATCCCGATTCACAATCGGAACACCACCACTCGTCCAGCTCCCCCAGTTGGGAGATGGAATTATCGGTATTGGGTCATCGGGAACATCACAATGTGGGCCAAATGGGACCCGCGAATAGATGAGTATCAAACCCCCCTTCCCCTTCCCCTTCCCCTTCCCCACGACCCCCACGGGTTCTAACGAAAGCCCCAGAATCTTCGAAGTCCTCTGGTCAATCTTCCACATGGAAACCCGACCCAGAAACTTTGCCTATCGCTGTGATCCGGATGAAGAAGAGGACCGGTTGCTAGCGAAAACCCTCGCCGCCAAATTTGACCAACGCATCATCCCCGCCTCATCGCTGATCCCGCAGGTCGAACAGATAGCGCCGGGTTCGTGGCCTGACGCCCGCGAGAAGGAGCTTTTCCGCGAGTGGATGATGTGTTTTCCGCAGCCGGAGAGCAGAACTTACTCTTATGAGACGCATCATACGCATTATATTGAGGGCCGTGTTCGCACATTCGCAGAAGAGCTGTGGTGGAATGAAGAGGTGGATGGAGCAAGTGATGGAGGGAATTGGGCGGAGTGGGAGACACCATCAGGGGGGCTGGAGGTTCGGCAGATGGATAAGAAGAGGAAGAGGGTTGATAGCGGGGGGTTGGAGGGTATGGTTGCGGAGTGAGATATCTTCTAGTAATGGCCTTCCGGAGGTGACATTTTCTGGCTTTTGATTAGCTAGATGTTAGGCTTCGACAGCCATGGCACGGTTACAATCTCTTGATCCCCTATCTTGATCCGTTTCTTTATCGTTGTGGGCTTCTTGTGTTACCTCTGGTATAATTGCAGGTGTAGATAGTGTCATACTAATTTAGCATTCTGTCCCCCTGCACGCATTTAGCCAACCACAATCAAAAAACTGGCGGAGGAATTGCAGCCCCCCGGTAACCAAGCGGTACCGCACGGGCACAAGGCTACTTGTCTCGCGAGTACTCGACACCTTGGCAAAGCTCCTTATTCGCCGTGGCATGGTCAGTCTTAGCATAATAGCAGCAAACCAACAGCCTCAACACCATCCTTAAATAGTAGTTTACTCACCGTTTAAAAAAGGAAAACCTCATTTTGATACCATATCTTCAAAGACAGCAACCCTCCGAGTGATGTCTCGTCTACGGTAGCTAGATTTTATGGATTCTCACTGTAATTTCCATGCCCCCCACGGTATAAGCTTCTCGCATCCGCGGCCTCTGGCATGATAGCCTCGGTGCTGGAGGTTCCGGTTTTTAGCCGAACTGTACGAGGGGTGGTGGGAGCGGACGTACTGTACGTTACTCGTACACTTATGTGATACTCTGGGACATATGTATGATATTCATACCGCAGTTGACCTATGGATACATTACGGCCAATGAGTCGCTCTTCTGTCCAGCATCTCTAGGAACCTTTGTACAGTACCATGGGGAGCGCTCCCCTCAGCAAGTTGTGCGGGTACGGCACTATTGCTCCGCTTAATGCCGTCCATGATCGCTTTGAAAGGGGACACCTTTCTATAATATTATTCGTTTCTGGTATTACTATATGCGGTGAAGTGCAGTACTGGTACCCACGCTAACCCCTGGGAGGAAAAGATAATTTAACAAAAGTCACACGAAAACAATAACGGATAATAAAACAATGACAGGCAGTGGCACTCACAGCAAAGTACTTAGCCGTAGGGCTACTGCTAGTGACTAATCCACTCACCCAACCGTTGGGGGTTAAATGGATCGTTGAGATGGGGATAAGCCTCAAGCCATAGTCTACGGCAGTATCCGCACTACTGTAAAAACTTGAATAACCTGACGGTTGTGCTATGATATGTAGTCCAGAATTCCCTTCTCTGGAAAGGGGCAGAAAACACAGCCCGTTCCCCGCACCTCCTTCCGAGACGGGAATAAAAACAACATCTTCTTGACCCCATCCGGAGAGGAAAGCCCAACGACATGGCACGAGGTCCAATTGTTCGGGTTTTTACGGAAATTGCCTAACATTCGTGAAAGCTACGGGTGGTCTACTGGGTCCGACGCTTATCTTCACATGTGCAAGGTATGGTTCTGGACAGTAAAAACCAACCCTCTTTTTTTCTCAGATGAACACCTCATGAAGAAATGTTATTACCAACCACAACTATTGTATAATGATTTTTTAGGTTGTATATTTGTTCATTTACTGAATCTAAAGACATTTACAGAGCCATAAAGAAATCAAGAAATATTTGAGCCCTGTAAATCATTTTAAAACCAGTAACTTTTTTGCCTAGTCCTGAATTCAATACACATTTAAAAATAATGCTAAAATGTGTATATGAGTGATTGTTGATGAGTATATAGGGTTAGGGCAATTTTCTGATATGGTATCAGAGGCCATTAAGTTATTTGTAGCTAAAGACATAGTCCTAACACATTTATTATCAAGAAAACCTATTAAAATGCATTATAATAGAGAAGAGATTATATATATAAAGAAACAGAGCTTTCTGCTTATAATGCAAAGTACCAGTCATGTGGAAGGGTTTATTGCATTTATAAGTTAAATGAATCTAGAACTTTCTATATATTCATTATATTATTCATTATATCATAATAGAGAAAGAGAATTTTAGTAATTTTTAAAGGATTCATAATTTATAAACAGGAAAAGAAAGAGAAATAAAAAAGTGAGTGATATCTTGTGGATTAGTTTCAATTCTCAATACACAAAGGGTTGATTTTTACTGTCCGGAACCATAGCTCGATAAGATGCAGAGTAACGTATTGTACCTGGTTATGCGTTGCTGCTCTGGCTTAACTCATCCCTTTACTAGAGAGGCATTCAGTCCCGGGATCGAAAAGGCCTTTTTCGGGCGCCAAGGTTCGAGCTCGTCAACCAGGTTTTGTATACGAAAGAAGCAGTACCAAGGGTTTTTAACCGTGGGCTACTGAGATTTCTGCGTAAAGATCGATCAATTCTGCCTTGTGGCAGGATTATTTATAGTCCTGATCTCACTTGGGGGCCCATCGTAAGTGGGGCCATCTTGAACTTTACTGGCCAAAGTTGGGAGTGCATAACCATGCGAAGGGCAGGTATAGGGCTTCTTCCGAGGGTGGGAGGGAAATATTGTGTGAAGGCCGTATCATAATATTATTATCATATCACACCACCGCGGTTTTGCTACGGTATTTTACTTTTCGATGCTCAGTATTGCTAAAGTATCATAGGACTTAGAGGCTAATGAGAGTGGGTTTGCCTCATTTACCCTTGACCCCCGGCGCAGCAGAATAATCACCACCACCTTTGAACGAGCAGGACGGACACAGCCATGACGTATAGGAGCTCGAGGAACAAAAAAACGAAATTCAGGTACCGGTTGTGGCTTTCTCTATACCTCAGCGAGTTCCGATAAACCCTTGGGACCAATTAACTGTCCCCTCAGTGGCCGTCCTTGGGCGCCCGAGCCTGGGATATCCAATTAACTGAGGCCATAACCGCCTCTTCCCGAAACGTGATACTCTATCCTCGGCTCCCGCCTCGCTCCCCGACATTGCTGGCCCGGCTGGCCTGTAGGGCTAATGGGAGGTTCAGAATTGGGAGTGCTGTGACTTTTCGTGCCCGCCATGTCGGCGATGGTCAATGCCGACGTGGTCCGTGGTGTGCTGCACCGTACTACCTGTTAAAACCCGCTTGATGCGTCTGGAATGCTTGCAATATTCACTCATTTCTCTGGTTCCTCACGGGAGTCTGCACCCCTCTTCCTACCCCCCCCCTCCAACCCGACAAACTAGCGCTAACGACCAAATGCTCTCCAACCTATCTGTCCTAATCACCGGGTACGTCTCCTGCACCGTATGCCTCATTATAATCTTCTCGCGACTCAGCAGCACTTACCACCGGTTCAAGACATGGACACTGGGTGACTACTGGATGATCGGAGCCTTGGCCCTCCTCGTGGGGCGAGTGGTTGTGGTTCACTTGGTGATCGTGAATGGCACTAATGACTTGCGTGGTATCGGGGAGCTGGGTGGAGAGGAGGGGCGTAGGAGGGAGTTTGGGAGTAAGATGATACTCATTGGGAGGACTTGTTATGCTCTTTTGTGAGTGCTCCAGTGGACTGGAGGCGGCAGTGATGGGGAGCTTATGTGAGGGGGGTGGGATAGTCTATGGTTTTTGAAATTTGGGATCGTTTCGCTTTATGAACGGATTGCGCCCCAGTCGAAGGGCTATCGGGTTCCGCTGAAGTGTATATGGGTGTTTTTGGGCCTGACGTTGGTTGGGGTTCTCTGTTCGACATTTTTGGAGTGCAGGCCTCTCAACCGGTATGATCTCTTTTTCTCTGTTTACTGGTTGATGCTGTGTGATTAGGAGCTAATCTTTGGCAGGTACTGTGAGGATCATTGTGAAGTAACCTTTTCGCGCGTGAACATAGCTAAAATTCTCTAGGGCAAGTATATCCTGATCCAGGAGGTAAGTTTCCCCACAATCGCTCATACGAACGTCGAATGCTAACAATTATCAGAAACGTGCCACTACTCCGAAATCCAACTTTACACATCAGGTCCTCCCCCCTCCCATCACCGTCCATCAACTGTATTAACTAAAAGCAAACAAGGGGCCTGCAACATAGTCACCGATCTGATCTTAATGATCTACCCTCTCCCAATTATATTCCGCTCCCGTATCCCCACCCGACGCAAACTCCAAATCGGCGGCCTCTTCTCCCTTACCTTCTTTGCAATTCTAGCCAGTACACTCCGGTTACCATTCGTAATGAGTAATAACTCACGTCAGCGATGGAGAGCTCTTGTTTCACCCTCCCCTTCATCAATCCAGAGATACAATTGTTGACGTTTGGGGTAGTTTGCTTGGGTAGAGATGCTGGTGGCCTGCTTCGTTGCAAACGCACCAGATTTATACAGGGCCATTGGTGTGCGGGCGAATGGCAGCTCCGGTACTAGATCTTCTGGTGAGGGCGCCCCGGGGAGGTACTGGTTTACGGCGAACCGGAGGAGGGGGATTAGAGGGAGGGGTGTAGCTCCTGCCCTTAGGGAGGAGGGGGAAAGTGAAGGTGTGTCGGGGGGGAGTTTGGTATGTATTCCGGCCCACGATAGATTTGATGGGTAACTTAGCGCATCGTCGCTAATGACCTAGGTAGGAGTTGCTATAATTTAGGGGAATGTGCGTAGTCTAGTTTGATGAGGTCCAGTGTCACGATATTGGTCGAATAATCATTCGGTGGCGGGTTTTTCCTGGGTGTTATTTTTATTTCAATTTTATTTTCCATACCTGTACCTCTATCGTGTTTGGCCTTTGGAGATGAATTTTGGGTTATGGGGTTCGAAAGGATATGTGGAAGGGAATGTGATGTGTTGTGATTTGCGGAAGTGTGCTGCTATATTGTATCGCATCAATTGGAGGGCTTCGCCTCCCCCTAGTACAAGTACAGGTATCAGGGAAGAGCTTTTCGTATAAGACAGGGATTATTTTTCTGGTCAACTATCCCACTGGTATTCGTACTTGTACGTTGAACAAAATTACAGTTCCTGGGTATGATACCTGACTGCTACGAGCACTAGAGCAGTGGCAGGTGCTCCCCGAGGTCTTGAGGGATGTGGAAATGATATACTGGTAGGTCGTGTGCTCCCTCCGCGGCGCCCTCAGATCTTCGACTGAAGCCTGCCAATCTTCCGGCGATGCGAAAGCTTTAGAGGAGATCTCTTTGGTAGAATGCAGTACTTGTTTTGATTGTCCCCCCTCACTCTTTTTTTTTTCTTTCTTTTTTCCCCGTTCTCCTCTCTGCCAGGCTTTCTAGGGATGCTCTGTTGCCGTCGGAGGGTAGGAGGGGATATAGCTGAAGGAGGAATGGGCTAAGGATCTGAATTGACATCATACTTTACAGACCTTATAATTTAATACTGCGCACTATTAATTCGTCCCCTTCACACTCGCAGGACTATGTCAAAACCATACCATACAAATGCTCGCTCAGCTCAAGGGGAGCGAACATGCGTGAAGCAATTTCTGTCGTTATTGGCCAAAGTCTGGCGGGCGTGTGATAGCGTGACTATAAGAAAGCAAAATATTGGCACTGGCGCTCCCCCAAAAGTGGGGAAATGGCCGGGCGGACCTTCCGCTTATTACCCCTGCCACTGCGGCCCGTTCCGGCCATCGAAGGATTTCGTTGGTCCAGGAATTATCCCGGGTGGGCTTGCCTCTGAGGTGAAGGATAAATTTTTTTTTTACAGTGCTCGAGTGGAGGAGGGTTTTGAGGGGAATGCTGCAATCGTGCGCAGCGCCCCCACCCAAACGGATCGGTCGCACAACAGCGAAACCCATCACGTTTGCCCTTGACGGATCCCTCGAGACTTTCTTAAATTACGACAATAATTTGTAATGACGATTCATGGCAGAACAAGAGAGAAATTGGAGAACACGGTAATGTAAATTTTTTGTTGATTTCACTGTGGATTGATAAAGCTGGAAAACCCCTCATGCTGCTGAGCGCTCAGCGCGGTGATTTGGATATGGTTATTTCTCCTCTAGCAGGGAAATGTAAGTCGAGTTAAGCCTCCAGAGCAAGACGCTGGAAACAGCTCTTCCTGGGTATCAGCTCCTGCAGGTGTTCTCATCGTAAGTGGTGGTTCCTCGAATCACAATGGCAGATGGAGAAAAGCCTTTCAATTCGGGATTGCGATGCAGCACTCTTTCCCACCCTTGCACTCGTGCAGCGCAGTACAGCCACAGCGATAAGCTGATAACGAAGACTCCTGGTAGGTCCGTCTATTTTCGTAATGTTGTGACGTTTGTAAAATAGTTGAGGATCTCGCTCGGCAGTTTGGATTGCCACCCCCCCACCTATTGGTGGGGCTCTACCGATATTGCGTCTGGACCGAGCGCTGAAAGAGAATCTTATCGCCGTGTTTTTTCTCCCTCCCCCCCACCTCCTCCTAGTCCGAAGGGGGAAATTCTGGACGTCTTTGCATCGTCACTTTCGCGAACATCGCGCGATATTATGAACGCGAGAGATTCTGAATGGGCTGAGTCGGACCCTGCTCTCGGGACCGGCTGACTCGAGGAGGAAGAGCAGCTTGTTGCGCAACCAATGTCTCCCTGCGCGGCTGGCCTCCGGCTGGCCGCCGGCAATGGGGGGTGCCCACCATTGATCGCTTTCGTCTTTGCCGGGTTGGGTTGGAGGCGTGGTTCAAAGGATTCTGTAAGCCGGCGCTCATGAAGCGGATACCCACTCTGCAAGGAGATAGGGCACCCGTTGGAATGGGGATGAAGGCCCAATCAGTTACATGACCTTTACCGAATCACCTTATGTGTGAAAGGGAATGAGAGCTTCAGCGGGTTCCAGCCGACCTGGCTGATACATACATGGCTTGAGCCCGAAAGAAATCCCCGGTCCAATTGGTGGCATTGTGCAACCATTTACATTACTCTCGCAACTCACCGCCCCTCACATAGCACATTTCCTTCCTGCCTGTCCGCCATACAGCCTCACTCTTCATGTCTCCGATATTGCGAATAATCCTGAATCACTTATAACACATCAACTCTAATTCGTTGACATTGTGTACAGTACTTCATGTTGGCAAAAAAAAAAAAAACGGCCGGAGCCTCAAGATCTTGATAGTATTCGACAGTACTCTGGGAGCCGTGCTCACAGACGTCGGGAAATTACTAGTAACTTTAGCGGTTATTAATCGCGCAATCCCAGTTCTCGTCCTCCTACATAAAACTTGCCTAAATCGGATAATTATACTCACCTCGACGATAATTCAACCAACTCTCGACACCTGCGCCCAAGTCCCAACTCCTGCGAATAGGGTATGCAAAGAACGGAAGCTTTTGGGTTTATCTTAGCTTTGAAGCCTCAGTATTACATAGGGATAGCTACTCTAGCTAAGGACACGGTACCATACGCTTGCTCGATCGATAAGAATCTCCTGGAGGGACCTCAGCAAACAAACCAACTAACTCTCCCGAGAACGCGACAAACCTCAATATAATCCCCTGGGAGCCACAGCATCTGGTGAAGAAGGTCGATCGTGTAGAGAGTGGATAATTATCACAAAATGTCAGCCGGGGGGGGATGTTTGGGATTACGGTTCCCCTCTTGACTTGCTCCTCCGGTTGCGGTATGCTAGCTGGTCAGTTACCCCTGTTGAGCAACATGTATGAAATACTTTGACTTTTCGCACCAGAATTTATCTGTTTGCAGGCTGCTGATATGGCCTCATGGGGAAGTTGTACCCGCCATCATAAACGATCACTCGGGTGAAAGAACTATCGCATGGCACGACTTGGAGACTAGATGGGTTCTGCATCGCACTAATCCTCTGCTATGCGCTTGTCATGCAGGCATATAGCGTCTGGTGACCTTTTACTCTCTGGTATAACCTATCATCTACCCAGAATACTAGCTTACATCTATCCCCTCTCCCAATGATCCATGATATTTATGATACCGTACTAGAATTGATAACCCCAAGTAAAGTTTTAACTTATGACACATTGCAATCCAGCAAGGAAAGGCGGCATAGTTGGAAAAATGCCGTAAAAAGTAATTAAAATTTAATTTACTTGAAGGCCAAAAGTGCTAACTAGCCACGGGCGGGAAGAAAAATGTACTTGGCCCAGACTCAAACCGGGGGTAGAGGGCGTTAGACAGGTCCAGAAAGGGCTACACCACGAAACTGCATTACCGGCGGTTTACTTATTAGCCTCACATCGTTACTTAGGCCGACCCAATCGTGTCTCCTTCCACCGCTAAACCGAAAAAATGTGTCACCCTAAGACGTGGGGGATAAGAAAATGCAGAATCAAAAAAGAATGTTTACAGCCTCTACATGGGCCAATAACTACCAGCAGCACGCTACCGAGCAGTTTCTCAGTAGAGCTTACCATCGCAAGTACGGATCGTCGTTTGACAGGGTTAATAATTCCCGTAATGTTTCCCTCAATACCTTAGTTAACCTTATATCCGATATACTACAAGTTATTGCGTCGGAAGCAGTCAAAACTTGAAGCCAGTGACCACCTGTCCCTAAGAAGCCCACCAGCGCTGAGCCCATGAGGGCCATCTCCCGATGAATTGTAGCAGTCTTGCCTTCAACAAGTTAGTATCATACTTACCTGTCTTGTCACTTCTGAGCCAGATCTATATAATGGGGTCCCTCCCCCCCCCTTCTCTTCTTTTTTTTTCTCATTGCGCTCTTCATCTCTCTCCTCTACAGATATACACATACAACTTAATGTCAGTATCTCCTTTCCATGTTATGACAACCTAAGTTTAATTCCTATTTTTAGAGGAGAATAAAAAAGTAAGCAGTAATATAATTCACTAACAGGTCTGTATTTTCAACTTTCATTGTAATATTATGTTTCTCTTTATGATATTTATTTTACATATATCCTCCCACCCTCCTCCCTGCATAGGTTTAAATCCTATTTTGTTTTTTTCCTCTACTGACCTATCTTGGTACTTCTGAACTTGATCTATATAATAGCATCCCCATCCTCCTTTTTTTTTTCTTCTCATTACTCTCTTCAACTCTTTTCTACAAACTCATACATCTGTTCGGAATACCAGGATCCAATATCCAGAAACCACCCTAAGTAGGGTAACTCCACTCGGAATCAGAATCTCTGATCTCCAACACTCCTCTCCAGCTGCCTTACGGGTCCCACACATTACCATACATATTGATCTCAGTTGTATCCTGCAACTATAATGCCACAGAATGTCACGAATGTATCTTGGCATGGAAAAGGTTTTCACATGACTCATGATTATGAGTCATAGGTATATTATTGCTTCACACATATAACTCATTTAGGTCATATGACTTGTTATGTTATGATTTGTTATGTTTCGCACATGACTTGATTATGAGTCATGGGACATGTGCCTGGCTTGTATGCCTTGCAAGTATGCCTTGCGGGTATGCCTTGCACATATGACTTATATTTTGCACATGACCTGATTATGAGGTTATAGATTTTGTGCTTGTGACTACTTTGGGTGGTATGATTTGTTTATTACGTTATGATTGGTTTATGAGTTTTCACACATGCCCTTGCTATGAGGCCATGGGTTTTAAGCATGTAACCACTTTGGTCATATGACTAGTTTGTTATGATTTGATTTCACACATGTGACCACTTTGGGTCACATGACTTAGGGCTCGAAGAATACTATATAAGGAGGCTGGTATAGTCGAGGAGGATAGGTTCTTCACGCTTGGTTCTAAGTACTTTTCCTACTTATTACATTAACAAATATAAAATACCTTTATGCTCTTTATCATATTTACATCCTGTATTACTATTACAACAAGCAGGCTCTATATGAGATACAGTTAGAGAAACTTATGATAGATGATATCAATAAAAGACAAAGGTCTTGTACTATCAGTAATGAAAGCATATGCCTCAGAGTTAACATACAGCAGAAGAAAAAGAGAAGTATCATTCCCTGTCACCAATAACTGACTACCCGAAGGAAGATCATTACATTATAAAGCATCACCTAGAGTGTCACTAAATGATACAAGTCAGCCTCCCTCAACCCAGATAGGAAAGGAGATAGCAATATCAACGATCAAAACCTCAATCTAGGGGAATTTAGTGATGCTCTAGATCACGTTTCAGCAGAGCCCTCGAGGGCAGCAAGTCCAATCACATCAGAGAACAAATCACCAGTCAATAGCTGACCTGCAGGAATCCTATGACTAAGAAGAATGTCTGGATCAGCAGTACTGGTGCCACCGGCCCTGGCTGCTCCAGCATCAGGAACACATATCTTAGGCATGACAGAAGCACAGTTTTAGTCCTTCCTAACAGCAACACAAAAGTACACTGGCAAGATAAGGGGAATGTTCTCTGGCCAAAGATGAGGGAACCAGACATATACAACTGCATAAGAAGATAAACTATGAATATTTCTATTACAATTCAAAGGATACTTTGCAGTCAAAGGATACAGAGAACAACAGGATGACATCAAAATTCTTTATGTAGAATCACTATTAAGGGGACTTGCAGACTAATAGATTATGCCCTTCTAAGACTGATGGAAGTATAGGGACTGGGTCCACCTATAATGAATTTAAGGCAATCCTATTGGAACAATTTAGCAATCCCAAGACTAAGGAAACCACAAGATGGAAGTTGGAAAAACTCCAACAAGGAAAGCAAATATTTTTTTTAATCATCCTGGAATGAATATTGACTACTGGAATTGGAGGCAGAATTTGATAATTCCACCATCTACATTATCCTATTAAGGAACAGTAGTGAAAAACTCTGAGCAGTATGGGGAAATTCTAACTCAGCTTTCACTGCGTCAGAAAGGTTCGCAAGATGGACTATCAATAAGAAAAGCAGACCAGCAATGGTTCGAAACAACTCGGAGAATACCATAGCATACAGAATGGTCAAATTATACAGGAATGTGGATGGGAGATTTAGACCACAAGCAACTTGAAGCAAGAGCAGTGTATTGTCACCAGACGTGCTAATAGAATTTGACAAAGCAAGGGTAGAACCAGCTTTAAACCTATGCAAGGAAGAATATGCGAGAAGGATGAACGGAAAACTCTACTTGAGGTGCAGAACAGTAGGACATAGAATATGGGAGTGTCGGAGTCCAATGTGACAACAGATGGCAAGGGATGAAAATAGCTGGAAGCAATCGGTTCCAATTTCAGAAAGAGAGCAACATTCGTGAGATAATTGATAAGAATTTATCAGTAGAAAAAGACGAGGGTTCCCAGTAAATAGTGGTCTGAGAGACCCAAGATGTGGACCTAGAAAATCCATTAAGTTAGTGAACTACTGTACAGTACTACACACATAATGAGGAGAAGAAGACAGAGATCAGGTGATAATCAAGATGAAGATATACAATAATAAGCACAAAAGAAACAACAATATATGCAATGCTCGACTCAGAGGCTACTGAAGATTATATTGACAAGAAAATCTGCGACAAATACAGCCTCTCCACTAAGAAAGCGAAGATAGAAAGACAGGTACACTTAGCGGATGGGAAGCCAAGCACAATAGATCCTATAAGCTAGAAGGCGGAAGTACATATAGAAATTGACAACCATAGGGAAATGGCAACCTTCGAGGTAGCAGATTTCAAGAACCATGAGATAGTCCTAGGGATACCATAGTTACGAAGACATAATCCGACAATCGACTGGAACTAGAACATGATAACCTTCACCAGCGAACAATGTGTGATACAATATCTTAACAGTTCACTAGTAGTCTACTCAATACTAATTTGAGAAGGAGAAGAAGAAACCTTGTACGTAAAGTTTACCAAGATACGGTAAGACAAGAGACTCCAGATATAAAAACTAGACCAATAGGCAAAAGTGCCTACCAATGGTTCTAAAAGGGTAGCAGGACATGACCTGTATGCTAATGAGAGAACCAAGATACCTGCCAACAGGCAGGCAATGGTAGTGACAGGAATAGCTATTGGATTACCAGATAGTACCCATGGATGGATAGCACTCTGAAGTGGCCTAGCAGGCAGGCATTGACTCATAATCAATGCTGAGGTAATCGACACTGACTATATGGGTGAAATCAAGGTGGTCTTGGCCAACCTGGTACATAAAGATTATAAAGTCCAGAAAGGTGAGCAAATCAGGCAATTGATTATCAAAAAAATCAATGACAAAGAACTTGTCACAAACATGGCTTGGCATAAAAAAGGTTTTCATGTGACACATGGTTATGAGTCACAGGTATGTTATTGTTTCACATATATGACTCATTCGAGTCATATGATTTGTTATATGTGGGATTTGTGATGCCTTCGCACATGGCTCAAATATGAGTCATAGGACGTGTGCCTGGCGAGTATGCCTTGTGAGTGTACCTTGTAGGTAAGCCTTGCGCATATGATTTATGTTTCACACATGACCTCGTTATGAGGTCATGCGTTTCACACATATGACTCAGTCGAGTCATATGACTTGTTTATTTGTTATGATTTGGTTTTGCACATGTGACCACTTTGGGTCACATGACTATGGGCGGGAAGAACACTATATAAAGAGGCCTAGGTGGCCAAGGAGGATAGGTTCTTCACGCTTTATTCTAAGTACTTTTCCTACTTCTTGCACTCCGTGTTGGAGGTGAGCATAACCAATACTTTACCTTATTTCACTCGCGATAAATACTTCATCTACTGTTACTTGTTTGTGTTTTTCGTTTCAGGCGGTCAGTTAGAAGTAGTTGTTCTCACTTAGCAGATACTTCAGTGTGAGATATCTGTGGCCTGGTCCCAGTAATCACTGAGTATATTTTGGGCGAGGATGGCGTGTTTGACAGCCTCCTCTTCTGTGGATTCTCCCCCCCCTTTGAGGATGTCGTCCCCTGTTCGGTTTGACTCCAACCCCTCCTCCTCACTTGAGACAGCCCATGTAGCCTTGTCTCTTACACTCGCTACTAAGGCCGACCGTGGCCTTATTCAAACAACTACACGGTTATATGTCGCACCCAAAGGGAACTTTAGCTTCCTACAGTTTCACCACTGCCATAGGTGTCAGAATGCGGTGAACCCGCAGTTTAATGATTTGGTTCGGCAAACAGTCGCTGATGCGACGGTTGTCACGATGAAAGAAGTGGAGGTTTTGGTGAAGGGTTTCCTAATTGGGAGTGGCTGTTCAGCCACGTGTGGCTTGAACAAGGATACCACCACAGGACTCTTCGTTCGGTTTAACTCTGATCACGGCTCAGAATACTCTCCGGCCCCGACACACTCTCCACCCAAAGACTCTCAAGCCGTAGTACCTCAATCCTCTGTACCACCGACCAGAAGTGCGACTACGGTAGAAGCAAGTTCATGGTCTGCTACCTCTCCCCTCGCTAGGGCCATCCAAAGCAAGATGGCCAGTTTCCTCCACCATGTCCCTGTATACAAGGCTGGCTCTTCAACCCCTCCTTTTTGGCCAGAATGTCATCTGGAGAAAGGGCTCTTTACGAGACCCCGAAGTTCAGATTAGATGACCCTGTGGATGAGGACTACAACCCCTCTACTACTGGAACAGGATGCCATGCGCGATCGGCGTCCCCCGCTAAACGATCTACTGCCCCTATTCTAGGGCCACAATTTTTGAGGGCCATCAATGTCGATGAAGGACAGAAGAAACAGATCGTTCCTGCCCTGCTAGGCCTGCCCCGCGACATGCACCACAGACGACTAGCCATTCCTCCACCTGTGAATCTTCCTTCAACCATTGAGGATACAACATGTTCTCCATCTCCGCTGGTAACCGAAGACGTCCTGCCTACCTCTGAGGTGTTGGCCCGGGACACTCCCATGGATTTGGAAGGAGGACGCAACTCTGAAGCGACTGGACTGGGTGACAGCATCCATGCCCCCTCCCCGGTAATAGTGTCCTCACCATCGGTCTCGGGTAGAGAATGGGGATTGCAGGAAGGACACCAGTCGAGCTCCCTGGAGGTTGTACATGATGCCCAGATACCGTTAGAGGTTCACCTTCCAGACACCCAGTCAGAGGAAGCCGATGCCGCTGTGGCTCAGGCAGACTCAATCATGGCAAGAGTTTGCGAAATGCTGGAAGCAGGTAGGACTCCATCTCCTGGGCCCCACTTGGGTAGCATAATTGGATCCATGTTGGAAGGGCTAGAGGACATCCACTCTGGCAACACTCAGCCACTTCTCTCCTCGGAGTCTGGATCGATTGAGGATGACACTATATACGATGTCCGGACCTGGATGAGCAATGGTGCCATGTTTGGTAATGAAGGACCAGAGGGCGGAGTAAATTACTGGAGCAGAATACATCTGCTAGAGCAGGCAGTAAAAGCACTGACAGATATTGTTGGCAGGCAAGGGGAGGAGATAGAAATACTACAAGGCAAGTTGTCCCCCTGCTGTCGATCTCCTTCAGTAGGGTCCAGCTGTACCCAGATCGAGTCGTTGGAAACAGCACCGCCCCATGCCCCTGTTGAAGGAAAGAAGGCTACAGCAGCCCCTACTACTAAAGCCTTCTTCGCAGAGGTAGTGAAACGGATGGCATAAGTGCCCAAGCCTCCTGCTACTCAGAAGGAACAAGCACCTTCCACCCGCCCCACATCAGCAGCCTCCTCCCACCAGTCTAGCAGTGGGAGCTCCTCTAGTGAAGGGGGAGTGACTCTGCGTGTGGCTTGTGGAGGAGAGAGCAAATCGGTACACTGGGAGGAAGAGGATGGGGAGGAAGAAGAAAAGAGAAGGGGTAGGAAAAGAGGTAGGCACCTGAGCGGTGCTCCCAGAAGAAGAAGAAAGAATGCTAGAGGATCTGGTAGTGGGAAGGAAATGGTGACCCCGGCCAAGACTCACGGGAAGAACACTGACAGACAGGGACCGGTCCCCATTGCTGAAGCACCTGCTACTCTCCCAGTCTGATCAGGGCCTGTGGCCATGGCCAGCATCAAAGTAACCGCAACCCCGATGCGACAGGAGTACCAATGGATTCCACAAGGACCTTCCGACCCGCTTAACCCCGTACCGGCGCTGCCACAGTCGTCACCAACCCCCGATGCCCATGGGAGGCATATCACTATGCGATTTGCCACCCGCAAACAAGTGGCCCTACCTGAAGGTGTGGGCATTGAGGCTATTAGGAATCAGATCAACACGACCTTCTCAAACCAAGGAAAGATCCGAGGCAGTGCCCCATATATCTGTGCAGAGCACGTCAGGCCTGAGATTGGTTGCATCTTCTTAACCTTGGCAGGGCATTTTGTCACAGAATTAGGCAACCCACTTGACAAGGCTAGGCTTGACCTACTTAGGGAATTGTCATTACCGGAGTTCGAGTTTCAAAGAAACTTGGACAAGGTTAAGATTTTTGTTTCTGTTGTCCCACTTGCTGACACAGGACAAGGGTCAAGGTGGAGAGTTGAGGGATGAACTGGAAGCGCAGCTTTTGACGGCCTCCGCACTGACCTGGAGCAATCCAACACCGGTGTAGTTACTGTATCCAGGCCAGATATTATGGGGTCTATCCATACCATGAGACAGGCTAATGCTACGACATGTGGCATCTGTTTTGTAGTCGAATGGAATGAGGCCATTAGGGAAAGGTTGGCCGAGGGAAAGATTTGGTTAAGAGGGGGAGTGCGCAATGTTTGGGTGTTCAAAGAATATAGACCCCTAAAGGTTTGTGGTAAGTGCCTGGAAAGTGGCCACTTCGAAGCCACATATGGTCACCCACCCCGTTGTCAGTTTTGTTTTAAGGTACACTTCTCCCAGGAATATATGTGCAGCAAGCTTGGGTGTCCAAGAGGTGTGGGCCAAGCCTGTGGATATACTAGAAGACAATGCTGGCTCTGTGACAGGATGGACCATTTCACTGGATATGAGCAGTGCCCAGGAGTCAGGTCATCACCCCTGGCTCAGTTTTCTTCAAGTGCTAAGTGAGAGACGGCCCCGCCGACAGAACCTGCCAAGAAACGAGAACACTAGGAAGGTCAAACGGGGAGGGCTCGGTGACGACGCCGCAGTCGTGGAAGGTCTCCAACACCACGGCTGGTCGAGATAAGCAGCGACGAGGAAGATGAGGGCTCCCGTCAGAAGTCGGACAAGGCCAAGAGTAAGGAACCGGAACGCCCCTCCCCCTCCCCCTCGCTGGCGCGTGGGATTCTGAAGACTGCTGCTACCTCCAAACCCCATCGAGAGGATACCTTTTAGACTGCCTGGGGTCAGGATAGTGGTACCCCCTACACCTCTGGCCCTTGTGGCCCAAGTGGATCAGTTGAGGCCCCCTTTTAATGCTTATTATGACTATAGCATTAAACGTGGGGAGGAGTAGTCGGAATCGAGCGCTGGCATTTGATTTGTTTTCTTTTGTTGATTTGTTTTTTGTTATTGAACCACTGGTTGACCTGGAAGGGCTACATGTACCTATAGATGTTGATGGGTGGGATTTGTTTTCCTTTGTTAAGAAGTCGGGTGTTGAGGTGTTTGTTAGATCCTATAGTTGTGGGATGTTTGACATGGTGGGGCATGGGGAGAGTAGTGCCAGTGTGGGTTACTGGGAGAAAAAAGTGAAGAAGGTACTTGCTGGGGTTTACTTCCGACCTGGGTACACTTAGGACCAATTTGTTGGCTGGTTGGACGAGCTCGGAGAGCCAGACATTGTGCTTGGTGACTTCAATGCCAGACATCAAGATTGAGACCCCAAGGCGAACCACAACAATACGGGTGGACAGTGGCTGAAACAGTAGTTCACGGCCCCAATGCACGATATGAATATGGCCCCCCCGACAGTACCAACCTTTCGGGATGTGTCCAGAATTGACTTCTGCCTGCACAGAGCGCCATATGTCAGGCATCGGTACCTGGATGCCGCTGGCTGCGAACACAGTGCTCAAGCCCTAAAATTAACGGTCGACCTTCCTGACAATATTATGCGTCGGAGGCCGGCCTGGAAGAAGGCAGTATGGGAAATGGTTGGAAAGCTGTTGGACGTCCTGCAAGGAGTGGAAGACGGGAAGTTATGGGAAAGAGTGAGAAGAGTAGTGGATGCACTCCTATGAGCCTCCATTGGCAGAGGCCAGTGTGAGTGGTGGACACCCGAATTGGACAAGATGAGGTTGGATGTGGCCCGGCTACGTCGATACTCCAAACGCAAGGCGGAGCAGACGGAGGACTACAAATTAGCCCGATGTGTATATCAAGCATGCCTGCTAAGGGCTAGATTCGAGCATATCAGGGAAAAGATAGCCGAGAGCTAGGACTCAGATATTTTTAGGTTGGCATAGAGGTTGGAAGCTAAGTGACCCCTTTCCTCCATGGCCAGCTCGGACGGGTCCTATGCTACTACATATTCAGACATTAGTGACCTGATTGCACAGCAGTTGTCTCCTGTTAACCCCACCCCTTCGGAGGATTCCAAGATCGATATGGACAGTGCTCAGGAGGTGGAAACTACCCTTGCTCGGTCCCCTACGAATACAGGCCCGGGTGAGGACGATATTGGATATCCCTTCCTACATTTTTGGAAATGACGAGATGTGACAATATTGAGGCGCCTGGTGGACTACAGGCTATGGCACGATATCCCAGAATGGCACAAGGCTGAGGTGGTCCTCATACCTAAGCTGGACAAACCCTGGTATGATGTCGTGAAATCGTGGAGGATGATACATCTCCTTCCAATACCGGCAAAGGTCGCGGAGTGGGTGGTGCTGTTGAGACTGGCCGCTTGCCTGGACCTGGGAGAAACACAATTCGGGTCTCGATGGAAGAGGGGTGTTCATGATGCCATGGCTGTGGTCTTCGAGTTCTTGCGGCATAATGAGGGCTACAAAAGAGTGATCCTGTCAATGGACGTCGAAGGAGGATTTTGTAACGTGTTCGCAAGGTGCTAATCACGTTAACGGTAATAGGTACGATAGTTGGCAGGTGGCCTGCTCTTCCAGAGAGGAGGCGAGAGCTGAGAACTAAAGGAGGCTTCGAGGGTGTACTGAGAAAAAAAGAAGTAACTGTTCAACTAAGTATATTGAAATACTGTCTGTCGAAGTCTGCCCTTTCTATCGTAGAAACAGGCGGTCTTTAAAAACACAAATCTGGTCATGTCTTAACATGAACGAAACTAATCAAAGGTATCAATCGATACACTTTGGTAAAACTCCTTAACTATCAAAGCGATACTTAAAACAAAACATAAAAGAAAACCAAGTATCAAACGATACTTAAAACTAACCAAGTATCAAAGCGATACTTAAAACAAAACATAAAACAAAACCAAGTATCAAAGCGATACTTAAAACAAAACATAAAACAAAACCAATAACCAAGTACCCGTACCGGTTACAGATTTGATAACATTGGTATCGATCTGCTGTCTGACCTTTTGGTGGCTAGGGGGTGCCCCAGGTACCTTTGCCAATGGATCCGTCGTTGGGCTTCCTGTCGGTCGATACGGTTTCGCTTCATCGGCTGCATCTCTAAGCCCTACTATTTCAGTAAGGGAGTGCCTCAGGGCCTACCACTTTCCCTGTTTTTTTTCGGTGGGTATGTGGCAGACATATTTAGGCTACGCATGCGATACTCCCCCGGTGTACGACAGCTGGTGATCTCTTATGTTGATGATGGAGTTATTATGGTAGTGGTGGAGTCTTGTAAGGCAGCCCAATACCATGCAGGAGAAATATTTGCAGATTGTAACCGCATAGCCAGAGCAAGGAGGATGGGATTTAGTTCCCTCAAGACTCAGTGGATTGGGTTTGGAGACAGGGCATGGGAAGGAATGAATTTGTTAGGAGAAATGGTGTTGCCTTCAGAGGACTTACGAGTTCTTGGGTATAGGTTTAATGTATTTCTTAACTTTTCTTCTCACGTAAAGTATTGGTTGGAAAGGGGGTTGGGTGAAAGGAGAAGGATTTTGGCATTGGGGAGGAGATTTGGGAGTGTTGGTGGATTAGGGGCGTGTGAGACTTACCGTTTGGTGCAAGCAGTCTACCTTCCAACCATCTACAATGGACTTGAGTTTGTAACCAACGACGTGTCGTATGTGAAACAGATTCAGGTCCACATTAACGACTGCCTCCGATCAGTGTTTCGAACGCCTATGAGGTTAGTAAACAACATACTGTTAGCCGAGTTCGGAACACCGCCCGTTACTATTCAGGGGAGGTACATGCAACGGAGGTGTTATAGTCGGTTCATCAATTACCGGTATTGTGACTAGCATCTATGGTTCGGGGAAATATGACTACAATGGAAAGAGGAAGGCATGGTGGCTCACTGACAGAGTTTGGATAAGGAGCTCACCCACCGCCAGACGGTTTCGATTGGGAAGGGTAAGGCGGTGATGGCTGCGTGCCCCCGAGTATTGTACAAGGACCTGTGTACATCTTCAGATGTGGTTATATACACTGATGGGTCCAAGTGCTCAGAAGGGGCTAGTGTAGCCTGGGCAGTGTTTGAGAAAGAAGCCTTGACCCATGTTGATGGGTGCTCGGTCCCCCCATCATAGAGCATTGTGGAATGCGAGCTGTTTGCCATTGTGTGTGCCCTCCGACATACACAGGATATGGCCAAGAGACGCCCAGTTCATGTATTCATGAACTGCGTGCCGGCCCTCATCATGGTTGAAAACATGTTTTCACATGGTGACTCAGCTGAATTGTGGGAGGTAATGGTACCCTTGTTGAATGAATTCTCACACGTTAGTTTCGGTTCGGTTCCCGGTCACATGGGCATTGATGGCAATGAGATGGTCGACTTGAAGGCCAAGGCATGTATTGGACGCCCCCTGCACCCCCTCCTCTGGGAAGGAGTTAGCTTTGGGATTGACCATGATGCCCTTGCTCGGGAGCTTCAAAAGGAGGAGTGGGGGACCTGGCATGCTAGGGAAGGGCACGAATACTATGCTCGAGAACCAAAGGCACCTCAACACCTCCGAGGCCGAACCCAGATGGATTCCTACATTTTGATGAGAATCCGTAGTGGGACGGGCTTGGTCGGCCATGATTGTTGTGATGGGAAGGATGACTGACACCACTGCACTAAGTGCCTCCATTATGCTAGTGGACGACCTGCTGATGAAGACTTGTATAACGATTTAGCAGTCCTGAGATAGAAGTACTGGTGGACAGAACATTGGTGGCTAGGATTGGGGATCCCCCACTATGTCAAAATAATAGATGGGGAGCTGGTTGTGGCGGGTAACCCCTTTGACGGCACACGAAGAGTGGAAAGGAATGGGGGGACGGTATCTATAGGAGACCCTACGACCTGGGTCCAGTGCGAGAAAAGACACGATGGCAGTGGTTCTTTTTACCTGACCAGCGATGGTGCGATTGTCCCTGTTGTGGCACCGCCATCACCACTGCAGCCACAAAGAAACGCACTACTTTCACGGAACACTTCGAGCGATGTCCCCGGTATCTGCAGATTTGTCACGATTGATTCTGGTGCTACCAGCATTTGCAGTGGGATGAGATGAACCTGGCAATGTGGACGTCGGTGGTTTTGAGGTGGGCTAAGGGAAACAGGTTACTGAAGGGATCGTGCTGCCCCTACTGGGGTGTGGTGTTGGCAGAGGGTTACTTGGATCTTGGGTTACATTATAAGAAGACGAAGGAATGTTGGGATAGACTGTATATTTCTTTTGTGGAGTATGTGGATCAGATTGTATTGGGGCCGGATAGGGGTGATGGTATGAGACGGTAGTTGGGAAGCGAGGTAGGAAGACGCGTTAATCCAGGGCAGCACTAGTTGCTACGAGTGCCCGTGAGCCTACTTAGGTAGTGATTTTTGGATTTATGTTTGGGGGGAGCGGTTGCGAGACAGAATGGTCTACGGTAGTGTATTTTAGATAGTTTGTTTTTATGGGGCGAGGGGGAGACTAGTCGTATGCCAGTGTTGGCGGTACTAGTATAAATAAAATTAGATTGAATTCTAAGTACTTTTCCTACTTATTACTTTAACGAATATAAAAGACCTTCACGATCTTTATCTTCATTGTAACGTTATCATTATGCCAAGGAAAGTTCTTGACGAAGAAGAGTTAGAGAAAGCTTACGATAGGTGTTCCCGATAGAAGACAGAGGTCTTGTACTATCGGTAAGCTAGGCAAAGACCTAGCGCTATCGTAAGGCATAGAAGAGGAGAAGAAGAAAAAGAGAAGTATTGTTCCTCGTCGCCAAGAATTAACTATCCGAGGAGGGATCGTTACATTACCAAGTGTCACCTAATGCGACGCCAAACGATACAAGACGGCATACTTCAACCGAGATAGGAAAGGAGATATCGACATCGACGATCAAAACCTTAACCCAGGGGGATTCAGCGATGCCCTAGATCATACTTCAGCAGAGCCCTCGAGGGCAGCAAGCCCAGTAACCCCAGAAAAAGAATCACCAGTCGATAGCTCTCCTGCAGGAACTCCACGACCTGAGAGAATATTGGGACCAGCAGTACTGGGCCACCATCCCCCGCTGCTCCCGTACCAGGCACTAGCATACTGGGAATGACTGAGAATCAGTTTCAGGCATTTCTAGCAGTAACACGAAACACAGGACAAGGAAACATCCGACGACCGAAAGCAAAAGAACTCGACACATATGAAGGAGCTGAAGACAAGTTACGAATATTCTTGGTACAAAGTGAAGGATATTTTGCCATTAAGGAATATGGAGAACACCAGGATGAGATCAAGATCCCATATGTGGAATCTCTACTGAGAGGACCCGTGGGGCAATGGATCATGCCCTTCCAAGATGGAAGGAAACAGAGGGAATGGGTCACCTATGAAGAGTTCAAGGCAATACTCTTTGAACAATTTGGAGATCCCAACGCCAAAGAGACAGCAAGACAAAAGCTGGAAAAACTTCAATAAGGAAAACAAACCTTTTCGGCATACAGGAACGAATGCCAACTATTGGAATACGAGGTCGAGTTTGATGATGCTACTCTCTACATCATCCCCTAAGAAACTGCAGTGAGAGAATTCAAGAGGCATGGGGAATCTCCAACTTACGCGACACAACAATAGAACGATTTGCAAGATGGGCGATCGATAAGGAAAGCAAACTAAACATAGTTCGAAGTAACTCAGAAAACACTATAGCACGCATGGTGGTCTAATCATCCAGGAATGTAGACGGAACCTTGGAACCGCAAGCAGCTCGAGGTGAAAGTCGAGCATTACCACCAGGCGAGCCAATGGAGTTGGACAAATCAAGAGCAGTACCTGTTCTGAACTTGTCTAAGGAAGAATATGCCAGAAGAATAAATGGGAAACTCTGCTTAAGGTGTGAAAAAGGAGGACAGCGAATACGAGAATGCAGAAGCCGACCTGACAGCGGATACCAAGGCACCAAAGCTGCTGGAAATAATCACTTCCAAAATCAAAAGAGGAGCAACTTTCGCGAAATGATCGCAGAAGATTCACCGGCAGAAATTGACAAGGGTCGCCAGTAAACGGTGGTCTGAGAGACCCAAGATGTTGACCTGAGAAACCCATCAAGTTAGCAAACTACTACACGGCACTACATAAGCAAAGAGGAGAAGGAGATGGAGATCATGTGATGATCAAGATAAAGATATACAATAAAAAAGATGAAGAAACAACAATATATGCAATGCTCGACTCCGGGGCTATTGAAGATTTCATCGATAAGGAAATCTGTGACAAATACGGGCTCTACACCAAAGAAGCGAAGAAAGCGAGACAAGTCTACCTAGTAGATAGAAAGTCAAGCGCAATGGGTCCTATAACCCATACGGCGACAGTACCTATGGACATTGACAGTCATAGGAAAACGGCAACCTTTCAGGTAGCAAATCTCAAGAACCCTGAGATAGTCCTCAGGTTGCCATGGTTGCGGAAACATAATCCAACAATCGATTAGAACGAGAACAAGATGACCTTTACAAGTGAACTATGTGCGATATGATGTCTCAACAGTTCGCTTGTGGTCTACTCGACACCGATATGAGAAGCGGAAGAAGAAACTTTGCATGCAAAGTTCACCGAGATGTGGTAAGATATGAGAGTCCGGATACAAAAACTAGACCAATAGGCAAAAGTGCTTACCAAGGGTTTCAAAGGGGCAGCAGAACATGACCTGTATGCCAACGAAGGAATCAAGATATCTGCGAACTGAGAGGCAATGATAGCAACAAGAATAGCCATCGGACTACCAGAAGGCACCTATGGACGAATAGTACCCCGCAGTGGTCTAGCAGTCAGACATCGACTCATGACTATGGCAGGAGTAATTGACATCGACTATACAGGTGAAATCAATGTGGCCCTGGCCAACCAGGCTCAAGAGGACTACGAAGTCCAAAAAGGCGATCGAATTGCACAGTTGATCATCAAAAAAATCAATAAAGAAGATCCGCAGAAAGTAGATTAACTGAAAGAAACTACAAGAGTAGACAAGGGATTTGGAAGTACGGACCAAAACCAGCCTGATACAACAAAGAAAATCGAGATCAAAGAGATCACAGCATAAGCCTTTGGACGGTACTATCGAAGAGGAGATACAACAGGAATTCTCAAATGGACATACAAAGACGAAAAAGCGGTCCTAGCGAAAATCAACATCAGCATGGAACTAGCAATCCAAGACAAGAAATACCAAAGCAAAAAGAGATGGAAAGAATTGATTCCAAACGAATATCATCAATTCAAAAACCTCTTCCAAGAAGAGGAAGCTACTGAGCTACCACCTCGAAGACCAGGAATCGATCACGAAATTCAGCTGTACAAAGACGAGAAAATGGGAAAAACAAAAGAGATTCCCTACAAGAAGTCATACCCACTAGGAGAAGCGGAGCTCGAAGAACTTCTGAAGTACATCGAGCAAAACCTAATGCGAGGATGGATCAGAGACTCCTTTGCATCAGGAGGATCCTCAATACTATTCGTCAAAAAGAAAGATGGAAAAATGAGACTCTGTGTAGACTACAGGCCCTCAATTCGGTTACCAAGAAAGATCGATATCCACTACCCTTGATTGGAGAGGTACTGGATAGACTACGGTCAGCAAAATACTTCACCAAACTCGATATCAAGGATGTATACCATAATATACGCATCAAGGCAGGAGACGAATGGAAGACTACATTCGCTTCAAGATACGGAATGTTCGAATACTTGGTTATATCTTTCGGGCTAACCATTGCACTGGCTTCATTCCAGAGATGGATCAACATGGTACTCAATAAGTACCTCGACATATGTTGCATCGTATACTTGGATGACATACTCATCTACTTAGAAAACATGCAATAACACCAGAAGGATATCAGCAATATCATGGCTACAATACAGGGATCAGGAATGAAGATCAAACTAACAAAATGTGAATTCCATAAAGAGGAAACAGAATACCTCGGATTTATCATTAATCGAAGCGGGTTCAAGGTAGACTCAGTCAAAACAGCAGCAATATGGGATTGGGCCAAGCCAAACAACAAAACAGATGTTCAATGCTTTATGGAATTCTGCAACTTTTATCGAAGGTTCATAGAGAGATTTAACAGGCTTGCTAAACCACTCTATAACCTAACAAAAAAAAACAAGAAATGGGAATGGGGAGAAACAGAACAGAAAGCATATAATGCAATACAGATGCATCTAACATCAGCGCCCATACTGGTTCATTTTGACCTAAACCGAAGGACCATGATGGAAATGGACACCTTAAAATATGTGTGCTCAGGCATACTATCGCAACAATGCGAAGACAGAAAGTAGAGGCCAGTGTCTTCCTGATCCAAGACAATGACCCCAGCACAGTGCAACTACGACGTTGCAAACAAAGCACTATTAGCAATAGTTCAAGCACTAAAGAAATAGAGGAGATACGTTCTGAATAACGACTATCCAGTCCGAGTTCTAACTGAACATAAGAATCTGGTCCAGTTCATGACTACAAAAGAACTAAACGACTGCCAGATAAAGTGGATGGAACACCTTAGCAAATACAACTTCAAAATCGAATACCGATCAGGCAAAGAGAGTGGAAAGCCAGATGCTCTCAAAAGGATTGTAAGCGACAAACCACAAATGAAAGAAGACGAAAGAATCCGACAAAAAACACGAACACTATTACCAAAAACCTACTTCGAGGCAATGGAGGTTATTCAATTCACCTCAACTGAGAAAAGGGAAATTGAGAAGTCAAACGAAAGTGACAAAACAATTCAGGCAATAAGAGAAGAATTGAAGGAAGGAAAAAAGGAGATGAAAGGAATTGCTCTAGGTTTATGCCAATAGAAGGATGGAAATATGTGGTATGATGGAAAACAATGGATTCCGGAAAAAGAAGAGATAAGGACAGATATCATATGACAACACCACAATATCCGATCAGCAGGATATGGAGGAACAGCTAAAACTACGGAATTCATCACCAGGTTATTCTATTGGCCAGGACTGCACGAAGATGTCAAACGATATGTCAAAAACTGTGACATATGCCAAAGGACGAAAACAGCTAAACACGTACCATATAGATTACTGAAATTGAACGAAGTTCCCGAACAACCATGGGAAACAATTACTATGGATTTCATCATAGACCTACAGGCATTGGAAAATTGCGATAGCATCTTGATCGTAGTAGATCGTCTGACCAAAATGAGTCATTTCATTCCACTCAGAAAAGATATTGACATGAGGGATTTTATACAAACATTCTTCCGAGAAGTCTTCCGACTTCATGGCCTCCTAATAAATATCATTACCAATCGAGAAACACTATTCACATCAGGACTATGGAAGAAAGTAACCGAAGAAATGGGGATACAAAACAGGATGAGCACAGCATTCCACCCGCAAATGGATGGATAAACGGAATGGGTAAATGCGATACTCGAACAATATTTAAGGGCCTACATCAATTATCAACAAGATAATTGGTACAAACTGTTATCAATGGCTGAATTCGCATACAACAATAGAAAGCAAGAAACAATTGGCACGACACCCTTCTTCATGAATTACGGACAACATCCACAAAGTCAGATCACATATTATACAATTAATGGTATAATACTGGACAAAACAGATATGGGAAAACTACACGAAACATTACAATACGAAATGAGTCAAGCACAACAACAACAGAAGGAACAACACGATAAGTACCGAAGACCAGATCCGAACATACAACCAGTGGATATGGTATGGCTAATACCACACAATATCCATACGACACGACTATCAAAAAAATTGGATTACAAGAAAATCGGATGATTCAGGATACTGGAAAGAGTGAGCAGTTGAGCTTATAAACTCGACCTTCCACCCTCGATCCGAAAACACAGCACATTCTACATCTTACTCCTTGAATTACACAATGACAACAAGTTTCCCTCACAAACAATTATTCCTTCTCCTCCAACCGAAGATGACGGAGAACCAGACTACGAACTCGACGAAATAGTCGATTCTCACTTCTTCCACAGTCACCACCAATACCGAGCCAAGTGGACGGAATATTCGCCTGAACACGATAAAACTTAGTACTTTGCACACAACTTCGAACACGCACAAGATGCCATCACAACCTTCCACCAGCAATACCCAGGCAAGCCCGGTCCAGGTAATGATCATGTTCAACCAAGATAAAGGCAAGCGAAAGGCTTCTGTGCCATTGTAACAACACGAGGGCTGGGGCGATAGCTCCCGTCAAACCACACCGACCAGCCCCGAATACTCATACATGGGGCCGACGACGAAGAATACAGAGAGAGGGAAAAACAAGCACATTATAATACCATGTCATAGACAGTATACTATGATGATTGGTGCCAAACACATTGTGGTGACAAAGAAGTCTCAGGATGGTTCCCAAGGGAATGTCGAAAGTGTGGTCCACACCTGGACCACATCCTAAAGCATTGGTAACAATGCTTCAGAAATGGGTGCAAGATGCACCAGGCACAGAAAATCTCTGCGGTATACTACCTACAAAAGAATAGAAGTAGGAAAGAGTTGGAAGGAGAAGATGCCAGGAAGGCATGGGCCGTGAGGACGTGGTCGGGGAGGGAGCGTCCCAAAACCTCTCAGCAAATACGGAACCAGAGGTCAGGAGCCTACACTGGCAAATCCGGGGACTCCGAGACCAACTTGGCCAGGCCGAGGCCACAATATCGGCAAATGACAAAACGATCACATAGCTAAGACAGCTGAATGATAATCAGCAGCACACGATCGAAAAAATTGCGAATCTGACCCTAGAATCGGTAAGGGTCAGATGGAGGACAGCAGATGAAAAGTTCCACAAGCTGAGAAGGACCATGTACTCAGCAGGACAGGAACTATTGAAACTGGGAGAAAAAGCCTGATGTGACTCAGCCTTAGGAGGAGGGGAGATAATGTCATAAACATGGCTTAGCATAAAAAAGGTTTTCATGTGACACATGGTTATGAGTCACAGGTATGTTATTGTTTCACATATATAACTCATTCTAGTTATATGATTTGTTATGTGTGGGATTTGTGATGCTTTCGCACATGGCTCAAATATGAGCCCTGGGACGTGCACCTAGCAAGTATGCCTTGCGAGTGTGCCTTGCGGGTAAGTCTTGGACATATGATTTATGTTTCACACATGACCTCATTATAAGGTCATAGGTTTCATGCATATGACTCAGTCGAGTCATATGACTTGTTTATTTGTTATGATTTGGTTTTGCACATGTGACCACTTTGGGTCACATAACTATGGGCGGGAAGAACACAATATAAGGAGGCCAAGGCGGCCAAGGAGGATAGGTTCTTCACGCTTTGTTCTAAGTACTTCTTCCACTTATTACTTTAACGAATATAAAACACCCCCATGATCTTTATCTTCATTGTAACGTTATCGTTATGGCAAGGAAAGTCCTTTACGAAGAAGAGTTAGAGAAAGCTTATGCTAGGCGTTCCCGATAGAAGACAGAGGTCTTGTACTATCGGTACGATAGGCAAAGGCCTAGTGCTATCGTAAGACACAGAAGAGGAAGACAGAAAGAGAAGTATCGTTCCCCATCGCCAAGAATTAACTATCCGAAGAGGAATTGTTACAGAACTGCACAAATTAGATCAACTGGAAGATACTCCATGAGGAGACTAGGGGTTTGGAAGCACAAACTAAACCCAGCTTGATATGAAAAAAACCGAGATCAAAGAAATCATAGCAAAGGCCTTCAAATAGTACTATCAGAAAGAAGAAACCGCAGGGATTCTCAAATAGACATACGAAGACAAAAAAGTAGCACTAGCAAAAAATACCATCAGTATAGAGCTAGCAATCTAAGATAAGAAATACTAAAGCAAAAAGCGATAGAAAGAATTGATTCTAAAAGAATACTATCAATTCATAAACCTATTCCAGGAAGAAGAAGCCATGGGGTTACCACCCCTTAAGACCAGGAATTGACCATGAAATCTAGCTGAAAAAGAATGAAAAAATGGGAAATACGAAAGAGATTCTCTACAAGAAGCTATACCCATTGAGAGAGGCAAAATCCGAAGAACTCAGAAAGTATGTCGAGCAAAACCTAAATAGAGGATGGATAAGAGACTTCTTCATATCAGGCGGATCTCATATACTATTTATTAAGATGAAGAACAGAAAGATGAAACTTAGTGTTGACTACAGAGCACTCAATTCAGCTACCAAGAAGGATCGATATCAGCTACCCTTGCTTGAAGAAGCATTGGACAGATTATAATCAGCAGAATACTTCATCAAACTCAATATCAAGGATGCATACCATAACATCCGAATCAAAGTAGGAGACAAATGGAAAACCACATTCACCTCGAGATATGGAATGTTTGAATACCTGGTCATGCCCTTCAGGCTAACCAATGTACCAGCTTCATTTCAACAATAGATCAACAAAGTATTCAACAAGTATCTCGATATATGTTGTATAGTATACCTGGACGATGTACTCATCTATTCAGAAAATACATAACAGCATCAAAAGGACATTAGCAATATCATGGCCCTGATACAAGAATCAGGAATGAAAATCAAACCAACAAAATGCGAATTCTGTATTGAAGAAACTGAATACCTCTAATTCATTATCAATTGAAGTGGAGTTAAGGTCGATCCAGTCAAAACAGCAGCCATATGGGACTGGGCCAAACTAAACAACAAAATAGATGTCCAGTGCTTTATGGGATTCTTCAACTTTTATTGAAAATTCATAGAAGGATTTAGCAGGCTTGCTAAACCACTCTATAACCTAACCAAGAAAGACAAGAAATGGGAATAAGGAGAAACAGAACAGAAAGCATATGATACTATCAGGACGCATCTGACATCAGTACAGATATTGGTGCATTTCGACCCAAATCAAAAAATAATGATTAAAACAGATACTTCAAAATATGTATACTCTGGTATACTGTCGTAACAATATAAATATGGAAAATAGAGGCCAGTGTCTTATAGATCCAAGACAATAACTCTACTAGAATGCAACTATGATATTGCCAACAAGGAACTATTACTAATAGTTCAAGCACTGAAAGAATGGAGAAGATCCATCCTGACCAACAACCATCCAGTCTAAGTTCTCACTATCACAAGAATTTGGTCTCATTCATGACTATGAAGAAATTGAAGGATCGCCAGATAAAATAGATGGAACCCCTCAGCAAGTACAACTTCAAGATCTAATATTGACACCAAAAAGAGAGTGGAAAGCTAGATGCTCTTACAAGAATTGCAAGTGACAAACCACAAACAAAAGAAGATGAAAGGATCAAATAGAAAACACAAACACTGTTATTAAAAGCTTACTTTAAGGCAAAGAAAGTTATTGAATTCACATCAACTAAGGAAAAAGAAATTGAGAAGGCAAACAAAGAAGACAAAACAATTCTGGCAATAAGAGAAGTATTGAAGGAAGGAAAAATGAAAATGAAAAATATTGTCCTGGGTTTAGGCCAATGGAAGGATAGAAACATATAGTACAACAAAAAATAATCGATTCCAGAGGAAGAAAAAATAATGACGAGCATCATATAACAACATCACGATATCCCAATAGCAGGACACGGAGGCATGGCTAAAGCTATAGAATTCATTATAACGTCATTCTACTAGCCAGGATTGCATGAGGATGTCAAAAGATAAGTCCAAAATTACAACATGTATAACATGTTCGCAAGGTGCTAATCATGTTATCGGTAATAGATACGATAGTTGACCGGTGGCCTGCTCTACCAGCGAGAAAGCAAGAGCCGAGAACTAAAGGAGGCTTCAAGGATGTACTGAGGTACAAAGAAGTAACTGTTCAACTAAGTATATTGAAATACTGTCTGTCGAAGTCTTCCTTTTCTATCGTAGAAACAGACAGTCTTTAAATACGCAAATCTGTTCATGTCTAGCATGAACGAAGCTAATTAAAGGTATCAATCGATACACTTTGGTAAAACTACTTAAGTATCAAAGCGATACTTAAAGCAAAACATAAAACAAAACCAAGTATCAAACGATACTTAAAGCAAAACATAAAACAAAACCAAGTATTAAACGATACTTAAAGCAAAACATAAAACAAAACCAAGTATCAAACGATACTTAAAACAAAACATAAAACAAAACCAAGTATCAAACGATACTTAAAACAAAACATAAAACAAAACCAAGTATCAAACGATACTTAAAACAAAACATAAAACAAAACCAAGTATCAAACGATACTTAAAACAAAACATAAAACAAAACCAAGTATCAAACGATACTTAAAACAAAACATAAAACAAAACCAAGTATCAAACGATACTTAAAACAAAACATAAAACAAAACCAATAACCAAGTACCCGTACTGGTTATATTCCCCAAAATAAAACAACTGTTTAAACCAACAAAAACCTAATAATCATCAAAAGCGGAGTCTGAGAAATCAAAGGCTTCAATTTCCGCTATTTCTTCTTCATCCCAAGTGTCACACCAGGGACAAGAAGAAATCCTAAGAAAACATTTAGACTCAAAGAAATGTAAATCACAGTAGTCACGAATACCAGATTCATGCTGTACATCAACCCAAGTGTGGTCGCAATCAGGACAGTAGTCTATCCAGAGGATTTCGAAGTAGTCTTCAAGTTGGATCACATCGTAGTTTAACAACAGTCCAACAATCTATTGTCGCAGCCTCACATTGAGTTCCACATAGTTTGACATCATTATGGTATTTGGATGGTGATTGGTGATCAGATAAGGTTGTCGAGAGCCTGCTCCATAGCTTGATTTTCCTCATCGCTGCTTTCGAATTCTGACTTAAAGTATGGTGTCCAAAACCCATCCCTTGCTTCTAGTTCCATCTACCATCGCTCTGTCTCAGGCATCGTTGGTGTCCAGCACATTGTGATGTAGTTGATCGTTGGAGGGAGGGATTCATTTGGCATGTTGTCTTTCCACCATTCGTTCACCATATTCATAGCGTACTCTAGTTCTTCTAGTGGTTCCCAGCTGTTTTCGCTCATTGGTTATCCTTTTCATTTGACTAGGAACTGATCATTTCCATGCCAAAAGTGGCGGTCTCTGATTTCTTCAACTTCCCATTTATCTTTCTTATCGATAATAATAGGTGCAGGTCATGAGTGGATTCTTCCAGGGAACTTGGAGTTGTCATTTGGGTGGAACCGTTTGACAGCAGAGGCGTGAAAGACTGCAGTATTGCGGCGGTACATGCATCTATCCATCTGGATATTGTAGTTTTCTGTATGCTCATCAAAGGATAAGACTTTGAAAGGTCCTCGCTATCGGGGTTGTAATTTCTTGCTGCATCCAACATTGGTAATGAACATGTTTCCATGTACCATGAGCATATTACCTGGTTTAATAGGGACATGTTTGCGTCGTCGCTTTTGAGCAGTAGTGGTGTTTCGGAATCGGGCAGCTTTAACAGCTTGGAAGGCATCATTTCGAATTGCTTGATGGCAGTTTAGGTGGTCATTAGAGGCAGGGACGGAGGAGTTCTTAAATAGAGTTGTAGGTAGGAGAGGGTCTTGACGGCCAAAGATTGCCTTGTATGGAGACATTCCCAAGGTATCTGAAAATCCGGCATTGATATATGCGGCGAGCTTAATGAGTGCTGGTTCTCAGTTGGTTTGTCGTTTGTTGATCATGTTCCTAATTCCGGTTTTAACTTCGCGGATTTTTCATTCTGCTTGGCCATTAGTCTCATGATGTCCAGGAGCAGCCATAACAGAGTTTATTCCGAGGGAGGTTAAGGTTTGCTTCCAAAATCTGGCAGTGAAACGGGGATCAGCATCACTGACAATAGATAAGGGGTACCCATAGGGGGTAAATAGGTATTGTTGGAGGTTATTCCAGGGGTCTTTAGAGGAATTGGTAACCTTCATTGGTATGAGTCAAGTGTATCCAGAAAATCGATCCACAACTACCAAGATGGTGTCATATCCTGTGGACTTGTTGAACGGTCCTGCGAAATCAATGGTATAGGATTCGAATGTTTCACATGGTAGTTGGAGAGTCTGCTCTTTTCCTTCAGGCAGTTGTGTTCGCTCCTTATTTGCCTGGCAGAGTTCCCATTGTTTGACGAAATCGCAGAGGTCCTTTCACATTTCAGGCCAGTAAACATATTATGAGGCATATTGGAGGCTGTGGTCCGCGCTATGGTGTCCTTTGTTGTGCATTTCGGTGATGACATATTCCCTAATAGTCATTCCATTGAACATATGGCCTTTCGGAATATATAGGCAATGTTCACCATAACGGGTACTGGTATAGACCATTTTGTTGGATATGTTATAGGGGGCGAGGTCTCCATGTCTGAAGCTATCCATAGCTTTGAAGTAGATCGGGTCATGGCGATATGCTGCTATCATTTGGCTTCGGAACGAGGAGGTTAATTCTTCTGTAGTTGATCTAACATCTCGTTCGTCCTGAATTAGGGATCCTCTTGTAAGTTCAATACGGGCTTCCTCTTCTTCAAAGGTTTCATAGAGCTGTCGGCGATGCTCAGGGATCGTGGGAGGGATGACTGAAACAAGGGTTTCATTGTTGTATACTCATAAGGGTCTACCATGCAGTGGTCGTTAGTCTGGTATTGGAGAAGAGGATGGCGGAGGTGACTGCGGAGGGTGTAGGTAGGATATTGCATCCACATAGGCTGCTGCTTGTTCGAGTTCTTCAAGACCTTGGTATCGTGTTGGGACAGGATTAAAAGTAATTGGAGGTTGGGTTGATCCATCTTCATCGATTATCTCTTCTGCTCCTTCTGTGGTGTCGAAGCTGGTGTTTTTAGAATCGTTAGCAGACATATAATACGGTCGCTGGTATCTGTTACAGAATTTAATTTCAGTCTGGTGAAAGGGGCAAGTATCGAGGTAACAGTGTGACCAGTGGAGTCTGCTTTGTTCAAGTTTATGAGGTGGTGTACTGCAGAGGGTGCAATTGTCATTCCATTCATCATCAATGTCCTTTCCTTGTTCTGTTCCGGCAGCTCTGTACATGGCGTAAGAGAAAGGATTGGAAGGAGCAGCAGAACTGGCAGTAGCCATCGAAGGTTCTTATTTATAGGAGGTGTCGTCAGGGCTGTCTTCGCTTTGTCTTGTGTGGTAATGAACAAGAGGTGAGTCTGTGAGTTCTTGGTTCTCGTATAGGCGGGAGAGAGTATCAGCTAAATAGTTCATCCTTCCAGGAGTATCGATGATTTTTGCATCGTATTTGCTATTTTCTCCTATCCATCGCGTTCTTCTCCTTCCAGGGATCTTTTCCGTTTTAAGGTTAGTAAGAGGCTGGTAGTCGGTGACAATGGTGAAGGTATTACCCATCAGGATGTGGTTGAATGCAGCAAGAGCATCAATCACAGCAAGGGCTTCCTTGTCTGTTGTTCCATAGTTCATCTGTAAGTTAGTGAACTTCCTACTGTGTAATGCCGCCGGTCTTGCCGTTTTATGGGAGGCCCCTTGCCCAACCCATGCTCCAACTCCAACATCTGATGCATCAGTAATTAGCCATATCGGTTCTGGTTTACTATAGTCAATAGGTTGAATAACTTTGGCGTTTTTAATCAACTCCTTGATGTTGGTAAAGGCTTGGTCCTGAGTGTGGGTCCAGACAAATTCTGCATTGCTAGTAAGGTCTGTAAGCGGCGCTGTCACAGTGGCCTGGTGTGGGAGGAACTGGGAAATATAGTTAACCAGTCCTAAGAATCGCATGAATTCTTTTTCATTCTAGGGTGTCATCCATTCTATTAAACAGGATATTTTTCTAGGGGCTACATGTATTCCTTCATTATCTATCACATGTCCAAGGATATCGAGCTTATTGGCAAATAGAATTGATTTGTTTCTGCTACCGTAGAATTTAGCTTCCCTTAGTTTAGAATAAACCAAACCTATATGGTAGGTATGTTCTGTTTTGGTGTCCGAGAAGATGAGAATATCATCAATGTAGACCCAGACAAAATGGTGGAGGTATTTGCTCAGGAGGTTTTCCATAATTCGCATAAAGGTAGCGGGTACATTCATATTACCTTGCAGCATTACTCGGCTAATGAAACTTCCGAAGGGTGTTTTGAAACAGTTCTAGCGTTCGCTTTCTGGATCTAATCTTGACTGGAAGTAGGCATTGCTTAAGTCAATCTTGCTTCGGAATCTAGCCCGTCCAACTCTATTCAGGATTTGGGTTTGATTTGGGATAGCAGAGCTGTCTATGACTGTGTTATCATTCCGTAGTTTGAGGACAACCAAGGGGTGAATTCTTTTGCCATCTGCTTTGGGTTGAACAAACAGAGGAGTGGCACCTGGGGCTTCTGCTTGGTAGATGACTCCTCTTCTTTGTTGTTGGTTGATCCAGTCACATAGTGGGCTTTTGTATGCGTCAGGGATAGAGTAGGTGGGTTGGTTCTTAAGATTAGAGGGGTCTCGAAGACGGATGTGATGGTTCACTTCTCTCATAGGTGGTAGTTCTTCGGGAATCTGATTAGGGAAAATATCAGAGTACTCATCCAATAGGCATTGGGCCGTTGCTTCACAAACTGCAGCTCGGTATTCTCCGCTTGTTGGCTTGCAGGAAACTCTGACCTTCTGATCTGGGAAATTGATGGTTGATTCCCCACACCTGATTACAGCTTTGAGGCGATTCAGGAATGGCATTCCTATCAAGGCATCATATTTGGCTAGGTTTCCGACTAGCTTTTCCTGGGGGGGTAGGATGGCAGAACCAAGTCGAATAGTTGCACTGCAGGTTTTATGGCTTGCGGATCATGATCTCTTTACTGCTATATTGACTGGTATGGGTTGGTTAAGGTCTCGAGTTGGGAGTCCATGGACAGAGGCAAAGGCATTGCTGATCATGTCTCTTCCGATCATGCCTGTGTCGAATAGGACTCAAGCCTTTTTGCCATTGATCAGAATAGTACCTTCCAGGGCGGTGTGTGCTTTAAATGTAGCCGGAGGTCAGACACTGTTGCACTCCACATCAATATATCCGATATGGATCTCCTCATATTCGCTGGATTGGGCATCATCACTATCATTCTCAACATTGTTGGCCGATGCTTCTTGTTTAATCATCTTTCCTTTCCCTTTCTTCGTAGGGCAGTTCTTTGCCATGTGTCCTGTTTTTCCACATTCAAAACATTCTCCTTTCTCCCGTCTCAATTCTTTGGAGTATTTGGTTTTCTTCTTGAAAACCCGTGGAGTATCGTCTTCAGAGTTGCTGGAAGGTTTGTGTCATGATCGGCTATTCCTGCTGGAGGATGTCTGTGTCTTGTATGCCTTGGTCTCATGGAGGATAGCATCCTTTCGTTGTGTTCTTACAATTATTATTGCAATATCATCGTCGTCTTCCTCGAGTGGTTCTACCTCTCGTTGGAGGATAGGATACATAGTATCATAGAATTGTCACTTAAGGATGTAGTTGGAAATGCTTTCTTTTTTCATTCGGTCCTTATATATCAATAGATCCATAACTACATCTGTAATCCTCTTGACATGCGTTCCATTAACTTGCTGGAGCTGGTTGAATTTATTGTATAGGAGGTCATTGGTAATAGAGGATTGGAATCAGCCTTTCAGGTAATTGAGGACTGTAGATCCTCTTAATCTCACATTTCCCCTGTAATTATTATAGTATTGGTAGTATGCGTCGGTTGCCTTTCCTTCGCAGAATGATCCAATGTATAGTCCGGTTGTAGGGTCTTCCACATCTTTCCCTTGCAGGAGAAGATAGTGTATGAGTTCCATCACCCATCGGTCAAAGGCTTCGGGTTTGAGGTCTTTTCCTTCTCCTGTAAACTTCACTGGGAGGTGGAGTTTAAACTTAGGAGGTTCAAATACTGTGGGTACTTCCTCTTCTTCAGGCCTAGCCCGAGATTTTCCCTCTCCAGAGGGCCCTCCTCCTGTGCTACTCCACGGCCGTGACTTCGCTCCTCTATGTGTGTGGACT
>NW_003299106.1:257296-258847 GCF_000151645.1 Tuber melanosporum
AAGATGAATGATGTAAGGATTCAGTAGTGCTTCCTAATATCCAGCTCCTTAGTAGAGCGCTGGGGTTGTTTCTTTCTTGTAACGTCTTGTCGTGGGATTTGCTTCCCACTTCTGGTCGTCAAAGACTCTATCTCGGATTTGAGACGAAGCCGAATGTGCTGTGATTCTGCCACTTCTCTTTGCTAGCATTCTGAGGTGGATATCGATAGGTTGATCAGGCCTAAATCCGGGGACAGGTTCTTAACCACGTCTTGAAGTTAAAAAAATGTAAGGAGTTTGTAAGGTGCTAATCACGTTATCGGTAATAGATACGATAGTTAACAGGTGGCCTGCTCTACCAGCGAGGAAGCAATAGCTGAGAACTAAAGGAGGCTTCAAGGGTGTACTAAGGTACAAAGAAGTAACCGTTCAACCAAGTATATTGAAATACTGTCTGTCGAAGTCTGCCTTTTCTATCGTAGAAACAGGCGGTCTATAAATACACAAATCTGTTCATATCTAGCATGAACGAAACTAATCAAAGGTATCAATCGATACACTTTGGTAAAACTACTTAAGTATCAAAGCGATACTTAAAACAAAACATAAAACAAAACTAAGTATCAAAAGATACTTAAAATAAAATATAAAACAAAATCAAGTATCAAACAATACTTAAAACAAACCAAGTATCAAACAATACTTAAAACAAAACATAAAACAAAACCAAGTATCAAACGATACTTAAAACAAAACATAAAACCAAACGAATAACCAAGTACCCGTACCAGTTACAACATATGTCAACAAATGAAAATTGCTAAACATGTACCTTAAGGATTACTGAAATCAAATGAGATTCCCAAAAGACCTTGGGCAACAATTGCCCTCAATTTTATCACAGACCTATCTTCATCAGCAGTATATGACAGCATCCTGGTCAGGGTGGATCACCTGAGTAAAATGAGTCATTTTATTACATTAAAAATAATAGAGACATATGAGATTTTATATGGACATTCTTCTAAGAGGTTTTCCAACTGCACAGCCTTCCAAAGGATATTATTACAGATTGAAGAACACGATTCACATCAAGATTATGGAAAAAGGTAACCAGAAAAGTGGGAATACAAATCAACTAAGCACCTTATTTTATCTGCAGACTGATGGACAAATAGAATAGGTAAATGCAATACTCGAGCAATATTTATAGGCCTACCTCAATTATCTGCAAGATGATTGGCATAAGCTGTTATCAATAGCCAAGTTCATATACAACAATGGAAAACAAGAAACAATAGGCGCAATACTATTTATTGCAAATTACAGACAACATCTACAGAATCGGTTCCTAAATTATATGAGTCATGGTGTGATAACGGACAAAACAAATATGGAAAAACTACATGAAATGTTACATTATGAAATGAGTCAAGTACAGCAATGGCAGAAAGAACAGTACAATAAACACCAGAAGTACGATCCAAATATACAGCTGGGAGATATGATGTGGTTACTACTACGCAATATCCGCCCACGTTGAACTGGCTGTACATTCCGTTAAATTAGTGG
>NW_003299106.1:259141-307564 GCF_000151645.1 Tuber melanosporum
AGGGAAGGTCACGCTCTAACATTGAGTGGAGTTACTATCTACAAATGAGAGAAGAAAGCAAAGTACAACACACTGTGTTGGATGGTATGCTACAATGAGGGATGTTCCACACACTATGGGGACAAGAAAGGCTCGGGATGGTTGCTAAGAGAATACCAAAAGCATGGTCCACACCCAAACCATGCCCAAAAGCACTGAAAATAGGGCTTCAATAACACATATAAGATACACGGGATGAAGAAAATTACTGAGAGATACTACCCGCGGAAGGACAGAACAAAGAGATAGTTAGAAGGAAAGGATGCCAGTATATGGTGTAGGTCCTGGAGAATGAGGCTTAGGAAGGAGAGAGCCCAAAACTCCTCAACAGAAATAGAGCCAGATGTTGGAAGCCTACACAGGCAGATCAGAGAACTCTGAGAACAACTTGGCCAGGCCGAAGCCACAATTTCGGCAAACAAAAAAACTATCATAGAGCTAAGTCAGCTGAATGACTATCAGAGGTACATGATTGAAATGGCAAATCTTACGCTGGAATCAGTGAGGATAAGGTGGAGGACAGCAGATGATAAGTTCAATAGTCTTTGAAGGTCCATGCGTGTAGCTGGGCAGGAACTATTAAGGCTTGGAGAAAAGGCCTGATGGGACTCACACTTAGAGGGAGAGGAGCTAATATCATGAATGTAGCTTGGCATAGAAAGGATTTTCACATGACTCATGGTTATGAGTCATAGGTATGTTATTACTTCATACATATGACTCATTTAGGTCATATGACTTATTATGTTACAATTTATTATGTTTCACACATGACTCGATTATGAGTCATGGTACATGCACCTGACAAGTATGCCTTGCAAGTATGCCTTGTAGGTACACCTTGTACATATGACTTATGTTTCACACATAACCTCATCATGAGGTAATGGATTTTATGCATGTGACCACTTGGGATCATACAATTTATTTATTATATTATGATTGGTTTATGAGTTTTTGCACATGACCTTGCTACAAGGTCATGGGTTTTGAGCATGTGACCACTTTGGTCATATGACTAGTTTGTTATGATTTGGTTTCACACATGTAACTGCTTTGGGTCACATGACTTGGGGCGAGAAGAACACTAGATAAGGAGGCCAATACAGCTGAGGAGGATGGGTTCTTCAAGCTTTATTCTAAGTACTTTTCCTACTTATTACTTTAATGAATATAAAATATCTTTACACTTTTTATCATTATCATAACCTTTATTACTATTATGACAAGAAGGCTCTATAAGAGATAAAGTTAGAAAAAGAATATAATAGATGATACTGACAGAAGACAAAGATCTTGTACTATCAGTAAAGAAGGCATCAGCCTGCAAGCTATTGTAAGGTAGAAGTAGAAGAAAAGTATTGTTCTTGTAACCAGTATGGATACTCGGTTATTAGTTTTGTTTTATGTTTTGTTTTAAGTATCGCTTTGATACTTGGTTTGTTTTAAGTATCGTTTGAACTTAGTTTTGTTTTATGTTTTTGTTTAAGTATCAGTTTTTGATACTTAATTAGTTTTACCAAAGTGTATCAATTGATACCTTTGATTAGTTTCATTCATGCTAGACTTGAACAGATTTGTGTATTCAAAGACCACCTGTTTCTACGATAGAAAAGGCAGACTTCGACAGACAGTATTTCAATATACTTAGTTGAACAGTTCCTCCTTTGTTCCTCAGTACACCCTCAAAGCCTCCATTAGTTCTCAGTTCTCGCCTCCTCTCTGGAAGAGCAGGCCACCTGCCAACTATCGTATCTATTACCGATAACATAATTAGCACCTTGCGAACACGTTACAGTTCTCCATTACCAATAATTAACTACCCCAAGCGGGATTGTTACACAGAATTGAAGGTGTAAGAATAATACTATATACATCACCACTGTCTGTCTAACCAGATTCTATTCATAGGATATATGAGAGGGGACCTTCCATTAGGTCTGGAAAGTGGAACAGAGTAAATCTATCAACTACTCAGAATGTTACTAGGCTTCAAAGATGTGACATCTTTGGCATAGGCCGTAAGTAATGAGACGTGTTCACATGAAGAGATAGTATCGAATGATAAAGGATCTCGATGAGAAACCAATACATTCACACCTATCCTACAATAATCAGAAGAGTCTAGAACTCCGAGGAACACTACTGTAGAAGCCAATAGACTTCACAAAGTGTTACAACTGGGTTTTAGAACACACTTTAGCTACAGGAATAACTCTCAATACTAGAACAATGATTGAAATCCTACTACCCAGAGCAACCAAGAGTTGCCAACCATGGAATTATTTATCAATCCGGTAGAATAGCTTCCTGCCAATTAGTAGGAAGTCCCTCCGAAGATATTTGTCAGTTGAGTAGGGAGTTATAAAAACTTAAAGTCAGGCGACCTAAGAAGGTTGTGATTACAACTACCTTCATAGATACAACCTTCATATGAAACTGATCATTTCATCAATAATGGAGACAATTGGGGTCAACACAGTTTGACTTGAGAACTAAGGCTTAAGTGTAAAGACTCTGATAATTATCAACTACTATTAGGAACAGCATGATTCCCAATTAGCTATATCGCAATTACTGAAGAGGATGTAGTGATTTTTAGGATCTCTAGGTATTCGCATCTTTGAAGAATACCCGATATTGCAAGTTCTAATCAGAGAGGTATATAGTTGTATAATAGATAGATATAGTCTACGAATACTCAGATATAGAATATAAATATCAAAGTGCCTCCCAAGCTTTTGACACCATCAAGTAATGGAGAAGAGACCTTAACAATATAATATTGTCTTCATGATTCTACACTACTATACTTTACTTTACTCTTAGTAGTCATAAATGAAACGAGTAAATTCTGAGCCTTTCTAGACAATCTCTTTCTACAGAAATGAATCCTGGTTGGCTTAGACAACTCTGAAGTCTATCAGGTTGTCACCGCCTAACAACATCCAACTTACTGTTAATATCTTTCATTCATACTATGACAGCCCAAGTATTGCATCTCGAAACTATGTCTAGTGGTTGATTTATCAATCACTTTATTTCCCCTCTATTTTCTATTCTGTTCACTTTTTTATTTGGTTTTTTCTTCTCCTTTCCTTTTAGTTTAAAGTCTTATACTAATATCTTTATTTTTATTAGTAATATTTACTGCAGCATGCCCTACTAAGTGGTTGCTTAATTTATTATGGTAGGCTGGTGGGCAATCTGTGGTCACATAATGTAAAAATCTGCAAGGATGAATGAGCAGGCAACCTGCCACTATATACTGGAGAAACTGTGGGAGAATGGGGAATTTAGCATTTTAGGAATTGTTGCTAACGTAAGTGAAAGCAAAATATACTAATATCCACAGGAGAAAAATCTGTGAGGATAGGTATATGAAAAAAAACATTTACCAACAAAAGCAGGTGTGGAATTGGAATAGGTGGGATGGAAATCTAGATAGGCTAGTGGGTGGAAATATCCTGATTCAAGCAGGATTGAAGTTCCCAGGTGAGGTGAGACCCCCCATCCCTTTTCCAGGTAAGGAACAGTTACTGACATATAGGGAATAAATTATATATAGTAGGATGGAATCATAGGAGGGCTGATGAGTGTGAATCTACCAACATACCAAGAATAAAAAATACAAAAAGTAAGTAAAAACTCCCCCAATATAAGCAGTTAAAAAAAAGAAAAAAAAACTGGTAGGAGGAAGAAATTGGTAGGCTAGTGGGTGGGAAAATACTAATACAAGCAGGAGAAAGATCTATAAGGACAAATAAAATTTTGGAGAATCTGAGGGATACTATAAGCTCAGGTTATAAAAATCCCCAACTCTGTCCTAATCCTTGAAGAACAGTGGATGATGAGAAAATGGATGAAGTTTAATGAGTATTGTCATTTATATTTAATTAAAAAAAATTAAAAAAAAAATTTGCATACCAATTGACTGTCTTCTTTTTATGTATTACTTCTTACGAAGAGGAATTTATAGTACTTGTATAGCAATTGAAATCTCAAAAAGAAAAGTCAATAAATTGCAAAATCAAGTTATTCTCTCTGACTTGGGTTTTACTTGATATGTAATATATTTTTAAAGTTATAAGTAATACTATTAAAAACTTTGAATAATTGGATACTGGTCATTGAAGCCAGAATGAGGTGCAAGATAGAGAGCAGTAGAGATTAGTGTCTTGGAGACTATTCTAGACTAAAAGAAATTCAAGAAATATCTGAAGATATTGCAGCTCAGTTTATTAAGTAGATATATATAAAATAAATATACAGAAATAAGGAGAAAAGAAGAAAAAACTAATTGATACAAGAATGAAGTGAAAAATAGTACCTCAACCATACAGTAGAACCTGAATACAGCCAAATTTGTCTCTACTTTTAGTAGATAACTTCTATACATAAATAAATAAATAAAAGTATAAATGTAAGCAAAACTATTAGCTGAAATTCTTTAAAAGTCAGAACAGAAAGTTGAAAATTCCTATAAGTCATTTATAGTTAACGATAAACTCCAAATTCCCTCATATTAGATAAAGACAAAAATAGCTTCTGGTTCAATAAAGATTCTTGAACTAATGCAGAATGAAGTTGGTTATCATTTCAAGGTACCAGCTACCAACTTGTTATGAAGGAGTAAGGAGGTGGAAGTAGAAAGATTTACTGCCACTAAGGCTGGAGACAGAAGTGTAGAGAGAGGAGGAAAAGGCTGATAATAAGTTGAGATAGTAAGTAAGTTGTTAGAGTAATTTCAGTAACAAAAAGTACTAGGACAATCAGTTCAATCAATATGATTTTAAAAAGTTAGTTTAGAACTTTTTCAATAAAACTATTCTACCCAATATACAGAAGAGTTTAAATTCTCAAGTAACTGGTTTAGTGAATACCTAAAATTGCATCTTAATTATCTGTATTATATAATTAATAAAGCAGACTACTTCCAACCAATTTTACAAAATTAATACTTGGCTGACTACTATTTAATTAACATAATTCTCAGTACTGCCAAGGAGAAGTTGACGGGTCTGATAGAGGAGAATATCTAGTTGGTTAATACATGTTACAGAATATCTCTAACATAGATCAGATTCCTATTCTATTTAAGTAAGTAAAGCAATATACTTTTATCAAAATAGAAGAAAAATTTATCTGGCTTCAATGATACCAGTCAGGATGAAACAAAAGACACGAAATAATACAACCTACCATATTTCCTAATAGAATTTCCCATATGACCTCTTAATTACTTTATATAAAAGAGGTACTGGATTAAGTATCATTAGTAAATAGCAACTATACAACAACAGTATTATTATAAAGTTCAATCCAATTACTTATACTAACTCAAGCAGCATACTCAAGTTCCTAATTGAACAGCTTGTTCCTATTCTGACTGATTAGCCCATACTGCTCACTATTAACCTCTTCACTCACCATAAAACTAAGAAGGTACTTAATAGTACCTTTTATGTAGATGATATTATATCAAGTATAATTCCTGCAGGCTCTGTACGTCCAATACTGCTCTTTACTATATCTATCAATTATCTGTTTAAAGACCTATCTGTACAACTTGAATAATTAAACTTGATACTTGAAGGTTAAAATAAAGTATAAGTTAAGATTAATTAGAAACAATTATCTTAAGCAGAGTTCTAATCCAAAACAAGTGCAATCATGATTATCACTTATCTTTAAACTCAATATCAATCTATAATAATTACTTGGAATACAAAAATGGAAATAAGAAAAAATAAAAATGAATTTGTATAATAAGAATAAAGTAAAAACACTAGCAAGTACTGCTATTCATATTATAAAATCTAATATTCAAGAGCAAGAGTTTGCAAGTAAAAAAAACAAGTATCATACTGGATGTAGGTAGTTATCATCATGGGCATTAAGATTGTGTTTAGGATTGAAGTATTGTGCAAGTAAGACATAGCATATAATAGCAGGTTCCTCTCCTATTTTGCTATTACTCATAGTTAGGAAAAGCAAGTGTAATATGCTAGACTTTTTTTTTTAATTTTCCTAAAAGAGGCTTACATAATACTAGTTTTGAACCACAAAGGGTAAAAATTATAGAATAATAAACTCACCTGAACTGATCATGCAGCAGTATTTAGTGCTTTGAATAGCCTAAAAGAGAATTACTATTGCTATATATAAGTACACTATGTAGTCTCAATCTAAAGATACAAAGTTGGCATTTCTCATAATAAAGTCTGATGAGATACACAAAGAATAAGAAACAGATCCACCAGTTTCCCCGGCCATGAGCAACAGCGAAATAGGAGGGGAATCCGCTATTAGTCTTAGCTGCACATGAGAAACAAGTATGTACTGGGTGTGTTCACAGACTTACCCTACCATCTGAGTACTTTTTTCTCATTACTCCATCACAAATTTTATTGATATCATAGTCAAGTTGTCAAATTCACCATCCTCCAAAATTACAGGTCTTGTTGGAAGACCCGCTGTGGGCGAACTCTGCTACCGCGAGCTGCCTAGATTGATTACCCGAGGGCCTTCACAATACTGCTGGTGTGAAATGGTCTCAACTGCAGCATAATTACTGACAGATATGGCCCAACACCTCTCCACTGGGCCGCCAGAAATGTGCATGAGATAGTTGCAGGTTTGCTGTAGGACTGGGTGAATTTGGTTACCAGAATATTCACCATTCCTTCTGCCGATTGAACTCTTCTTTTTACAAGTCGTCCAAGCTCCTAGTAACTGAACTCACCCCCCATTAAGTTACCCGGATTTTGAAATCCAAGGATGAAACGGAGCACTTCTCCCGCCAGCTATTTGATATATCATACCCCCCTAAAAGGGGAAAAAGAAACTGGTTTGCATCCCCCCGTTTCATCCCTGTCAAAAGGATTCCAAGTTCGGGAATGCTGAAGGAAATACAGTGTAAAGGAGCAAACCACCATTCGCAAGCAGTGTCGATAGAACCCCTCCGCTGAGTGAGTCCGAGGGTAATTAACTTAGCGGATATGCAACACCGCACTGGCCAAAGGGGCCCAGTGCCAGTCACCTGGTATAATTCAAGAGTTCCCTTTCCCCGTGCGTCCCCCAATAGCAGTAATAAGAACACACAGTTTGACTGAACCTTGCTTTCCCCATATTGACTTCATGGCCTATAAGAGAGCAAAGTAGATAAATAAGAACGTTGGTTAGTGTTAAATGTCATGACCAGTATCTACGGTAGAGTCTTTGTATTTCGGACTATCTAATTGTGGACAGGCAGCAGTTTCTTCTTCGTCGTTGGCTACACCACCACGAGTTCGACAGACTTGACTCGTTAAAAAAACAGGGGAAAATGAATGCAAGAGCGCAGTCCCAATTTTTCCTCCTTCCATTCCCCTTGCTCTTTTTCTTATCTCAGACTCACTAGTTACCGGCGATTACCATTACTCTATCATAAACCTGTAAGCAAAGCATATCCTATCTCCTCCTTCGAGGGCCATTCGCGCGCAGGGAATTCCCTGGGGCACATCCGGCACCTCAGGTTCCCCTCTTGCAAATGAGTAGGTAGCCGGCCTTACCGGTAAGATGCGCACGGCAACCCGCCACCGCCGAGCACGAGGGCCCCCTGAGACGTGCTAGGAGGATTCTGCAGTAGTGCAAGCTCTGAGGTCCAAGAGGGAGTTAGGAAAGGGGAGAGATTTAGGATAGGTTATAGCATAGAGTTAAGCTAAGAACACATATTACCGATTCACACTTGCTGCTCCAGGGGGAGGGTTCAGACCCGGTGCACTACCTGTGACTCCATGACGGCCATGACTAAAGGGTGTACAAGTATCGTAAAATCTCGTGAAATCCAGTATCTCCGGCACCCCCTAATCCCTGTTTTTGGCTGTGTACGACCTCGCTAACTTGGCAAACTAAACCTATATTGGGCTGATGTCGCGATTTACAGGGATATTTGTGAGCGGCCAAATAGTGGATTTCACGAGATTTTACGGTATGCACAGTACTCGAGTAGTAGCGCCAGGGCAGTCACCAACTAGCCGAGCTCGGTATGCACTGTACAGTACTGTACTGTGCTCGTACAGTCCCGAGCCAAAAAGTGTTCGGGAAATGTGAGACATTTGACTAAGCAGATTCACGAACACTTCCTTTAGGGACGGAACATGAGTGATATACTATGATCATAAAGAGGGAATATTCAGTTTGTGCTGGGGACGGATAATCAATGGGGGAATAAAATTATATTACAATAGAAAATAAAGAGAAAGCCCACCCGATGAATCAATCCCCAGAGCTGAGAATTAGAGAATAGAAAGCAAAATCACACAGTATGCTAGAGCGACTCCAAGGCTATGGTTGATTCAAGACCAAAGCCATCATAAGGCAACATGAAAACTTGCCTTTCAAGCGGAGTATATAACCACCACCACTGCCACATCCACAGTGATAACATTCCACTACAAGTCACACATACACACACATACACACACACACAAAGCTCACTCTCAAGTTTATACACAGAATAAGCCCAATCAAGGAGAAATTAAACAATGCCAGTCACATCCCTAGATGTAACCGCCCGTGCAATCCCCGCCACGGCCCTAGCAGCCTCCCTAAGCCAGATGATAGCAGCCTACCCAAGCCAAAGGCAGCTACTCACCCCCGCGGTCGAAGCGCTAGCCAGGATATGTGTAGACCTACGCCAGATACTGAGCGAGTTAAGGTCCCAGGACCGGCGCGACCGGCCGAGGAGCATGAAGGTGCTACTTGCCGCGGTGGTAGAGATTGAGGAGGAGTTGGAGGATATCGATGTTGCGGTGGATGAGGTTGTGGGAAGGGTCTTCAACGAGGAGGTGGGCCGTGGGGGTTTCCTTTAGGGAAGCGGTTTAGGGTTTGGGGGGTTAAGGAGGCTGTTGATTGTTTTCATTTTTTTCATTCATTTCTTCACCTCTTAAGTGAAGGTGCGCCGGGGATTTGGGTCTTGGAAATTTTTGTTCTTTGAGGGAGGGGGCAGGGTGAGTATGTGGTATTATTTTTTCTCGCGATCCTAGATACCCACGTGGGTTTTCTATTGGGAGGTTATCGGGAGTCTAATTTATAATAGTTGCGGTGGGATCGGCGATTGATAATCTTCCCTCATGAGTAAGTTTGGTTACATAGTTCTCTATTTGACATCTATTTCTAATTAGTCGAGGTCCGTTTTAGAAGCTTGGTATATAACAAAGCTATATATAGGACCACTCAAATCCACAGGCTTTTTATACAAGCAGAGAACAGAGAAAACTCGTGAGCCTGGGATAGATAGATTAGAAGTGAATATGAGTTTATACCCTTGACAATATTGACCATATGATTGCCATTATTAAATAGCAAACACTTTCAAGATCATTCCATAATCCCCTCAAAGTCTGATCGCGTTAGTGGGAACATTTCCTGAAACTGCTTTTCTATTGCCCCCCACTTGAGTAAATTGCCGCGAGCTACCCAGTAGGTCCTCGCACCATCCCATTGAACAAACTTCCGTAATTCCTTCTGGTCCCTTTTAGCTCCAATCCTGCTTTCATGACACTAAGGCACGTTCTCGGGTAGATTAGGTTAACCCAGTACTCTCCTAACTGCACATCCCCCCAGCAGCAGACAGACCCCACTCAAAAAAATCAAGTATGCAGCTGTAATTGTCTGGAGCATAGTTTGATAGATTCTTTGCAGGAGGTTGAAGTCACAATTAGGGATCCCGTTTTTCAGCAGGATAATACAAAAATACATATATATTGCGAAAGATACAATGGTTTGGTTGGAAGTGCCCTCTCTAAAGTTTAAGCCAATGATATCAAGGGTGACTTTCTGGAGAAGCCCCGGGAGTCTATACCTAGGAGAGTTGCTGCAGTGCAAGAAGCAAAGGAATGGGACACAAAATATTTATTTTTTCTTCCTCAAAGATTGATCATGAATTTACTCTGTGTTTATAGGATATAATATATGATACTTGAAATTTCATCTCTGTCAGTGGTGTGGTTGGCTAATTGTTCATAAATGTGTGATAGGTTATGCGGTGTTTCCTGGTCGGCTCGAGTGTTTTTGTAACCCGCTCTTATCACACCATTCAACTACCAGCGGAACCACCCCACGGTTGTTCCTACCCCCCTCTCAGCACAACAGCAGAATTCGTAGGGCCAGGGGGCATTATTGTCCTCTGATCACCTCCCTTCCTCTGAGAATACTTTCCAATTTCTCACATTGCCAACATTTGCCCTCTTCCAGTTGGGTTGTCGAAAAAAACGCCACACCTATCACCGTCGGTTTGTATGCTCGCTCGCTCTTTGCCATTCCGACTTGGTCCCAGATAGACACCTTCAATTTACACATCCTGCGGACCTTTCAGGGAGCCATTCGTCTCTAATCTTCCGACTAATTACCATGTCATATAAGCGCCACCCACAAGCTTTGCCCACCGGGCACACTTCACAAAATACCTTTCTCTACCCCCAAGACCATCCCCCACAATATCTTGAGGCAAGTCACTACGCCCAGAATCACCCTTGCCCCTTCTTCAAGTGCTCCCAAGTGCCTTCCAGGCCCTGCTCTACCCTTATGGGCCCCGCACAACAACCTGCTGTTAGTTCTGGGTCTAGGTTAGCAGTGGACCCTTGCCACCAGCAGGGGTGTGGGACTTCCCGCTTAGATCTCTTAGGTTATCCTAGCTCTGGGCTAGAGTCCTGGAGATTTTTTCCACCCCCTACACACTTAACCTCCATGCATCCCAACTTCCCTCCAATTCCTACAGACTATTTGCTTTGCTTTGATCAGAATTGCAAATACCTTCAGCAAAGGGGTTCCGACCTTAGTTTTACTGGGCTGGAATATCCTCAAAATTGCCACATACCCCGCACCTGTGGGCCACCGTACTCCATGATGAGCGGGGGTATCAATGTGGCTACTGCGGGGTGGATTGGTGATCCGTGTTTCACCGTTGCTGGGAATTTTAGTCCTCCCGCTCTGCCTATCTGGGGAAGCAATACGGACTCTCTTATCGATTCTGGCCAGATGGAAACCAGCTCCATCAGGAAATGTCAACCCTATGGTTTTAATCACCTGCCGACAGGCTTGAGCATTCAAGTGCTTGGTGTCAGAATTAACAAGACAAACCCCCCTAATCTCGAGAATTTTGATAGTTACCCCCCCGCCACTTATATTGAGACCAAAGCTTCTACATTTGAAAGAGATGCCTCCTCAAATGCCGCCACTAGAATTAGTGATCCCCTTAAGTTTACCAACGGAAATGCTCACACGGAAGTGAACAGTATTTACAGCAAGAGAGTGATTAGCAGTAGTGAGCCATCGGCACTCAGGCACACCCGGGATAACGGTCTCGAGGATATTGGAAACTTCAAAAATTCTGTTGGTAACACTAGAAGGAACGATGGGCCCACTATATTCACGGATGATTACATTGGCACCAATCTTTATGAAGAGAAAACCGCCTTTAATATTCCCAGTGACCATAGCCAAAATAGGGCTTGTAATAATAGCCAGCGTAAAAACCCTAGAACCCCAAATCTCCATACAAATGTTTCTTCCCCTAACCAGGCGAGTAAACCAAGCTCCAATTCAAATAAAATCCCCGTTGCGGGTGAAAATTACGCAAGCATGCTTCCACCGACTCCACTTACCTACACCATGGCCACACACCCTGCTGGTAGTCAGAAGACGACGTCGGGCAAAAATACTAGAAGAACTAGAATTATGGAATCAAACACCAAAGACGCGGCAACGAAAACTTTGGTATCTAGCTTTAATCCTCTCGACCCGACCACACCCAACCCTACCGTTAGCAGCTCCCCAAGCATCAAATTCAAAGCCTACAAATGTTGCAACTGCAACACCTCACATTACGAGCCCTTCACCAGCGACCAGGACATCTGCTACAATTGTAATCACACCGTCTGCCGTGCCTGCTACAACTTCTGGGAATGCTGCAATTGTAACACTTTGGGCCGATTTTCCAACCACACCTGCGATGAATGCAAGCACGAGAAGTGTCCCCGGAAATGCCTTTTTCAAATCATTACGAAAGAGGCCTGGCTGAGAGTAGTGGCATTGAGGGCTACGGAGAATAGGGGCACAGCCGAGCAGCAGTGGGGTGAGAGGGTGCATAAGTTGGGGAGGATGGGGGGTTCGGGGAAAATCAGCACGGGGGGGATATCTGGGGGAAATGGTCTGGCAAAAGTTAATTTCAAGCCCGGAACGGTGGGTGAGAAGGAGGAGGCACTCAAGTCGCTTGTGAGTCTAAGAGAGAAGGTTAAGGCTTCGTCTAAATGTCAGGTCGCTAGTGTGCCACTCTTGCCTACGGCTTCCTCGCATCACCAGGACCAGGGACAGATTCCCCCAGCGGACGTATGCGGATCCCTGGTTACCGGCCCCGTGAGGATGAGTAGCGATCCCGGCGAAGATGGGATGCGTTGCGGAACCCCTATGAAGGGACATGAAAACTCTAACAGGTCCACAGCTCAGGTAAATTCTTCTCTCTACTCCAACTATGATTGAGCTGCCCTCACTAACCTCTCCCAGCCTCCCCGGGGCTCCAACGACTCGTCAAATACTTCCCACACCGCCCCTCCATCAACCCTCGCCGAGAGCCCGGAGACTCCGCTAGTATCGCCTGCATGTAATCACAGCCGTCCGTCCCAAACTATCACACTATTCCTACGTTCAGCACCTGGACAGGAGGTTGGGAGTACCCAGATCCTTCCTCGCTCAGAGGGTTGCGGAGATCCCAAAGAATCGAGCTTGTCAACTCCCTAGGAGCTATATTGGAGGTAGTATTACCTGCTATCCTTGAACCAGCCATAGAGCGGAGCTAACACCATCACAGGTACCAAACACTCCCGTTCGATGAACGACGTTATAGGAGCTACTGTATTACCTAGGACCGGTTGGACAGAATTTGGTTGGCGTTTTTTGTGTTTGCTTGGTCTATTGTTCTATTTTGTTATGGCTAAAAATATACCAACCAATAGGTCCTATCCAGACGACAGAACCCCCCTCCGACTTTGCAGGCGTGATGGTGCTATAGAGAGGGAGTCATCCCCATTGCTTTATGCCTTTATTTTCGAGATTAAAGGTTTCTTCACTATCTCCCCCGGCTAAATTACCTCATTGCAGATATAGGAAGAGAAGCGGAAAAGAAAAGAAAATAGAGGAAGAGGTCTAAAAAACTTAAATTGTATCATAGAGATTCAATGAAAACTGCTGTTATACCATTACTGCCTCCCCGCGACAGCTCAGAGATTCGGGTTGGCATTAAATCATAGAGAAGTCGACTCTCGAGGGGGAATATGAAGCTGGCGAGATGGGAGAGCCCCTCAATATTGTGTTTATAAATAGCTAGTCTATTTCACCTCCTACCATCCACCATTCTCCACTCGAACAACCAAGCCACATTCTATGTATTGCTATTACCCCCGCTACAAGCCATCACCCAGCCACATCGGCCGAAACAACAAAACGAATGACACCAGGCGATGGTGATTGAGCTGGCATGCACAAAATATTCGATAAAATAAAAGGAGAAAAGGAGAAAGAAATACAAACCCCTAAAGGAATTATTCGCCGTGAGCCACTACATGCCACTACATCTCAACCCCCACAGCAACCAGAAAGAGTGCTTTAATCTCCCCAAAACCAGCTTTAGCATATTTTATATACCCACCATCACCGCCAACGTTAGCCAGCTGCTAGAATAGTCGAGTGATTATTCGTGACTTAGAAATGTTCTGCTGGTTATCATAATAATAATTATTATGATATTATCTAGGTGCTGGAAGTAGGGCTACCATCGCCCAACGACAAAGCCCGCACCCTCCTTGGAATTTCCTTCAGGGCAGGTTGAAAAACCAGTCCCAATGGCACCGACTTCAATGGCACAAGCCGGTCACGAGGCTCAAGGCCGGTCGACGCTAAATTCAATGGCGATGCCTAAATCCTTCCCTCTAGACTACCAATGGCTCGAGTGTGAATGGCCAAATGGTCCCAGGCATGCCTAACACAGCGGGCACTCAATAAATGGCCCCGTAGAGCTGCTTCCGGGAGGAGCTCAATGGCGCCGGGCCTATATTGTGATGGACGGAGGGAGGAAATTTTGAGCACTCCTGATATAAAATAGTTCTATATTCCATCTTCCTCCACTCTTTCTACCCATCTAAGTCCTTCCTTTCTCACAGCTTTTATTGCATCTCGAAACGGCGGTTCAAAAACCTTTCTCTCACGCATACCTCCCTTCCCTTCACCGAATCACCTCATCTCGCAAAAAAAAAAAAAAAAAATACTCTCGCATTTAAGCAATTGTTTTCCATATCCCCCAACATTACTATACTCACCCTACCCGAGATACGAAACCGCCCTCACCATCCCGACAAAAACCCGAAAAATGGGCAACATCCTGACTAGGGTCGTAACCCGCCCCGATAAAAACCTCAACACCCGACTAGATGCTATGGTCAAAACACTCGGAGGAAAACAAGCCATATTCGAAGCCCACACCAAGTATATCAGTCTCCTACTCACCAGCTTGGAAGAACAAGTCGCAAAGGATCTCGAGCTCAGGCAAAAGATGATGGAATTGCTCGTGAGCGCCAAGGCGCTGAAGAAGAGGGTCAGGAGGTTGGAGGCTGCGGTGAAGAGGGAGAAGAGGAGGCAAGATATATTGAAAATGAAGGCTGCGAAGAGGACGGGAGTCGGGCCTGGGGTCCCTATGACGAGGGGGAAAAATATGAAGGGGAAGGGGAATGTGAGGGGTAGGCCAAGGCCCAGGTTGACCAAGGATTAATATCATAGATTTATCCTAGCTATTTCGACATAGAGAGGTCTAAGAGGGGAAGGGTATAAATAAAGAGAAGAAGCGGGGGGGTTGCGTTTGATGGTGTTTATCGCGGGGAATTCGGAAGCTTTGTATGATAGCTCGTTGGGGGGGGGGGGTTGTACACAGATATTTTTTGTATCAATAACCCACACATCCCTTACCCAAGACATAAGCAATCGAGAAGCCCTGTGAATCAAACCCCATAGGCGAAGAAAGCAACCTGAAAAAAACCAGGTGTCATACGGTAAAGCTTTGCCAGGGACCCTGATGGAAAAGAACCTCTGCAGTGTCAATTACAGGGTGATCACTAGTCATCTGCACACCTTGACACCAAGGTCCGGTCAGACACCCTGAGAAGCATCCCTTCTGAGCAGCTCCGACGAGCCCTAGCCTTCAAGGGAAAGTGGAAGGCGCGCCTCCAACCCCAGAGGAGAAAGTTTACCTGGACCAGCGCGAGGAGCATGAGAAGGATCGGGAGGCTAGTTGGAGCGCTGGGGAGTCCTATGAAGATGGCGGCCCACCGTGCTTCGCGAGCGCATGCCAGCCCCCAAAGCAAGCATCGACAAGCCTTCCTCAATGGCAGCTATGATACTACCTAAAAACACCAATATTGGAAGGCACGCCTCAGTGTCTGTGATTTTCTCACGATCAGGGAAGAATAATTCGAGTATCCGGCTTGCTGGGGGTTCCAGCATTTGGGTTGCGGTTTAGCATTTAACCTAATGCAAGTCCGAGGTGACGCTTTTGTCCGCCACCTTGAACTCGCCAGAGTTGTTCCAGTTTCCCAGTTGCTAAAGCACCATATTGAGTAGCCCAAGCTGTCTTTTGGAATGCACGATAGGTTAACGAGGACTTCACCACTAGAGGGTAGACCGAAGCTGCTATGGAGTATCACACTATCCTTTTTTATTTGTAGAGAGGTTTAATATACCTCTCGAGTGATCCACCATGAAGAATGCTTATCCAGACATCTCACTATCTTCCCTGGTATATCCCAGCTCGGGCGGAAAGGGCAAATGCACCCCTCAAAGAAGAACAAGGAGGGTCTCTCCATCGTGATATTTCTCAAGGCAGCTCAACTCTATGGACTCCCCACCCCCTTGCAGTAACATAAGCGCCGTGGCCCTAAATACAGTCAGAGCCGATACAACTAGGCCGGCAGTCTCCGGCACCAAAGGGCCCCGCGCTACTATGATCTCAGAGCCCTCTCCTCCACCCTAGCAACGACCATTAATGCAACCAACGCCACTACCACCAACCTCTCCTCAATCCCAGGGATCCCCCATGGACCCCACTTTCGCCCCCTTTACCTCTACTCATACGATATCTTAATCGAGAGTAAGGAGGATATTGTGCCCTGCTGGTTTACTCTTACGAATATACTTCCTCAGTTTCCACGAAATGATTTCGGCCCAGGGAAGTGAATAGGTTTAGGTGTATCATACGAGAAAAACTTGCCTTGAAGTAGCTAACAAGTTGTATGATAGCTGGAAAAAAGCAAAAGAATAAATGGAAAGGAAATGGATGGCTATGAGATTCGGCACAGTGAGAGGTGGGCCATAGAGAGGGGTAGTACCGCAGGGGGTCTATAGAAAATAGAGGGTTGAAGATGAGGTAGCGATCGCACAAAAGGATTTCATTGGAGCGAAAAGAAGCAGTTGAAAAAGGAGTTGGTAGATATCTCAAGAAAAGCAGCCAGAAGAAAGAAATGGAAAGACACGACAAGGATGAGGGACGGCCGAGGGAAGCGAGAAGGTAGGTGACCGTTAAAAGTGGAGGAGTTGAGGATCAATATAATGTTTGGACTAATGTATTTTACCGAGTGAAGGGGAAATGATTCAACTAAAGGAGAGTAATTTGTGTTGAAGCTATTGAGGAATTGTGAGATGGATTGACCAAAGAGAGGAAAAGAAAAGAAAATAAAGACAAGGAGGAAGGAAATTTGGGTACCCCATGAGCGCATACACATACTGCTGCGTATGCTACTAGTGCTGGGGTTTCGAATAGGGACAGCAGGGGATAGGATGAGTGACATTTCGTGATTCTGCCTCTCGGTCTCCCTCTCTACTCTTGCTTTGTTGTTTCCTGTATCATAGTGTGGCGGCGCCGTTGTGGTAAGCTTAGAGTGGGCGAGGTTAGGTAGGAACGTTTGGTAGAGGCAGTCGTAATATTCCGTAATGATTGCGCAGGTGGCCCCCTGGTTTTTTTTCGGTCTTCTGAGGAGTATCTTTTGTCAATATCGTGAGCCAAGAGTTATAGAGCACGTTAGCAAGGAGATCTCGTTGCTGATGTATATTCTGGTCACATTTTTAATATTTATGGGTTCCTACTGCTGATGCTATTTCCTCAACTATCAAATGCAGGTGCATGCAGACTGAGTCGTTTTCTCAAACATCAGAGAACTACGAGTATATCATACTTCACACCTTCCACCACTATAGTGAAATGCATACGAGGCCAATGACGGACATATGTTTACCCATCCCAAGTAAGAACCATCTCATCCCCTTGTTGGGAAGCCGCACTTGGTATGGAAAATACCCGCACTCTGAGACCGCAGTAGTATGCGTATCCACCGGTGGAGAGACGCAACCCATGAAAGGTTTTTCTCCTAGATGTTTTTTCATCCCTCGCCTTGGTCTCCCTCCCTATTCCCAACTTCCCCCTCCGCTCTCCCTTCAACCTGTCCAACTGGGCCAATCGTGAACTTCATTGTTTATCATCACCTCGGCTTTCATTCCTACCAATATCCCCACCGCCTGTTGTGGTCCCCGAACCCACCCCCATTTCTGACTATGAAATCCAAAATCATAGCCTATTGGGAGTTTTGCATGACTGCGGTTGCTAACTTGGTCCTAATATTTTGTCCAGCAATGATCAAGGAAAACTTGAATGCTAAAACAGTAACCACGTTGATTGGGGCTTGTGCCATGGAGGGGATCCAATTGGCTTTCGAAGGGAGGATTGGGGAAAAAGAAGGGGATCCTCAAAGAGAAGGATTTGGGGGAAAGGATGGAGTCCAACAGGCTTCTGGGGAAAAAGGTGCGGGTCGAGACACAAGGGGAGGAAAGGATTCGCGATGAGAGAATAACGGAGCAAGTGAAAGCCGCAGCGCTTGCTGAGTTGCGGGGCCCTGGTGCTAGACGCTATCGTGACGTGTTGGCCATGGGGTTGGACAAGGTGGGGAGGGTGTGTGGGTGAGGGGGTGAGGGGGGATAGCATGGTGTTCCCGGAGTTGCTTGTCATATCAATGGACTCGTATTGGCAACGGAAAGGTATAGATGAGCCGGAGTATGATACTTGCTCGTGCAGTAAAATCTTGGCAACATATATGCCAAGGCTCTCATAAATATTTGATTCAAGTGCAGTTTGTTTTTTGGACTAGCCACCTGTCCGCCGAACTAGGTATCATAAATCTCCCCATTACATGGGCCCTGCTAGACCGGAAGAGCATGTTGGGGTGTTTCCGTAGCTGTGATAACAAGACTTAGGGTGACACATTTTTTTGATTTAGCCATGGAAGAAAACACTACGGTATTGGGTCGGTCTAAGTAAATTATGATAGACCAGCCGAACATGTATATCACCTCAAAAATAGCTATTATTACAAATGCTATTTCACGCTAGCTATAGAATCCAACATCATTCACCTAGGAGTCCATCCTAGCAGCGATTCTCATCAATCTCACCTCCTGCCTCTCCCTCCACCTCCCCCCCGCATACCTCTCCCACCTCTTCCTCCACCGCCTCTACCCCCACCACCTCTTCCCCCACGTGGATAACTCCCACCTCCATTAGCCACAAAACTCCTGTACTTCTCCTCCTTTCCTTCACTCCCTGGCGGCGCAAACCTAGTCCCATCCTCGATCTCCAACAATTCACAAAACGCCGTCGTCTGGGTATTAACGTAGCTCTCCGGCAAGCGGTCCTCCCGGGCAGTCAGACTACCTTCATGAATAGGCGCAGTGATCTGAAAGTTCTCGGGGACATCCAACTTTCCTTTTGCAACAATATTTTCTTCTACCCACCTCCGCTCTTCGGCAATCATCGGGCCGATAGCTTCCTTAAAGGCGTCGGAGTTGAGGGCTGAGGGGTGTTTGTGGAGATAGGGGTTTAAAACGCGGGTTATTGCTAGCCATTCCGGATCATAGGAGAGGCCGGGCTTGGATTTTGTAACGGGGATTGTGAGGAGTTGGAGGAATTGGCGGTGGGGGAGACACTTATCTAGAGCTAAGAAGTTGGTAACCTTACTTTTGCCGGTCAGGGTGCTTGCTGGCCCGACCAGGGAGGGCTGAGCATCCTCGGATTCTGCAGCCGAGGCAGACTCCCCAGCTTTGGCGTCTTCGGGAACCGTGATTTTCAGGGAAACTCCCGCGTTGTCTGGAGAATGTCCATAAATATTTGGTTCGATTTCATCCTCACTCCCCATTGGAGCCGTCGTTTCGGGCCTCCCATCAAGGTCCAATTCAATCTCATCTTGATTTACTACTTTAACTTCCGCAGTCTCCGCTAAATCCATATCCAAATCCAATTCATCAGGGTTCTTCTCTACGGGGCTAACCGCCCTCTCTTTCCCCTTTCCTTGAATTTGCACCGTCACTTCCTCCTCGCCCTCCTCCTGGGACTTTCCATGATCCACTAGTGCGGCAAACTTGACATGCAGATGGGCAGAAAACCAATACCTTGGTTTCAATTTATTCAGTAAGCTTCTTGCAGGCGGGCTTCCCAACTCTCCCTTCTCAATATCACTCCTGAAAAAACTCTTCCGCCTAAGAAGCTCATTCAAATCGCCATGGTGTTCGATTCCACTTGGCCAATCATGGCTAATCATAACATCTACAGGCTCATTGATCTGATAAAGTTTGAAGACGTCGTACTGCCGAACGTGGTAGATGCTTTTTATCTCGCTCGGGAAATATGGTAACCGCTCGTCACGTAGGCGGGCATAATCCCGCCCGTTGTAAATCCCACTCAGGCCACCAATCCTCAGCCCTCGGAAGTTCATGACGGAAGCAGCGCCCAGGTAGTAGATGTTTGGAGCAACCCAACCACCGTATAGCAATTCCCAGAGGTGAGAACTAGCCTCATGGTTCCCACCAACGAATACAGTAAGCATTGGAGCCTTGCGGACACCTGAGTAGTACTCGTGGAAATCCCCTAGAACGCGGTATTTTGGTGGACAAGACATGACATTGAGATCCCGCAGATTTCGGACCGCTTGGAAGTCCCCGCCGATGATGAGGAGGTCTACCAGTGGTAATCTACTGATCTTGCAGGTACGTGCTATCGAATCGTAGATCGCATTTAGGGTCCCATGGCCCTGCGACTGTCAGAAAAGGGACAAGAGGGGAAATGTAGCAGGGCAATACTTACGCAGCCCTCAACAGCAATTTGAATTGCTGACATACCGCCTTGGCGAGTTGTTGACGGATGATGGGAAGAGTGAGAAGGTGAAGGGGGTGAAGAAGGTGAAGGAGGTGAAGGGATGAAGGGATGAAAGGGATGAAGGGATGAGGGTAAACAATGTCTTTGTGTAATTTAAGCCTATCATACCCGCTAATTTCGGCAGGAAATCTGCACGCTGCATATCTCATCCGAACCTGCCGCTCTTGACTCGATTTCAGGACAAGTGTGGAATTGGTGAGCCTCATCTTGGCAAGAGATTCTCCTTAATCCTGACGAAACCCCTTTCTCAAAACAGCCCTCAGGTCCGGGGGCTGAACAAACTCTGTGTTACAGGATGGCTGAACAATATCTCTTGGGAATATTAACATACAAGATCTTCGTTCATGAAAAAACTCCCTTAAAATCGACTATACACTCAGACCAAAAACGCCAACTCGGTGGTGGAAACCCTATAACCCTCTGCTATCACCATCGCCAATCCTATCCCTCTGTCGAACCAATAATCTAGGGAGGTGCGAACAGGTCTGCCTCTCGTGCCTCCCTTTATTTTGCCCCCTTTCCACCGTCTCTCGGCCAATCAAAATCACTTAGATCAACATCCCGAACAGAAGAGATCCATCTGTCTACATAAAACACTAGAATTCTTAGGCTCCATCAACAAAATGGAACACACAATCGATTTAACCGATCCTCGTTCTGCCTTGGACCTCTCAAACATCCGTTACCAGCTAATGTCTCCTCCCCCCCTGCCCCTACAAATGCGCCGCTTCCAAACCCCACTAATGCATACCCCAGTCGCCTCGAAGACACCATCATCTTTCACTTGATTGAGCGGGTTCAGTTCCCCCTGAACCCAACAGTCTACATGACCGGTGCCATCACAATCCCAGACTTCTGCGGTTCCTTCCTGGACTACCTTCTTATGGAACAGGAGAAGATTCACGCTCTAGTCCGCAGATACCAAGCACCAGACGAGTACGCATTCTTCCCGAAGCTGATCCCATCGCCCATTCTAGCGCCCTTGAGATACCCTCAATTACTGCACCCCAACACTGTCAACTACAACAATAAGTTGAAGGCTGCGTACATCAATCACATCTTGCCCGCAGCCTGTAAGCCACAGTTAGCAGATCGTGGAGAGCAGTACGAGAATTACGGAAGCACAGCTGTCAACGATGTTGCCTGTTTACAGGCGCTCAGTCGGAGAATCCACTTTGGAAAGTTTGTTGCCGAAGCAAAGTTTCTGGCTGAGAAGGAGAAATTCACGGACCTGATCCAGCGGAGGGATATCAAGGGGATCATGAGGGAGATTACGAATGAGGCTGTTGAGAAGCAGGTACTTTGCAGGCTGGAATTAAAGGCCAGAACTTATGGCACAGATCCTGGGGATAATTCTAAGGATCCGAAGGTCAAAGTCAACGTCGACGCTGTGGTTGCAATGTATAGAGTCTGTGATCCTCCCGCCACCTAGTGCGAAAGCTACGTTGCTAACCCTTTTCACAGGATTACGTTATCCCGATGACCAAAGAGGTTGAGGTGGAATACCTTCTCCAACGACTCGCTAACCCCACCCCCGAAACCGTCAGCAAAAACCCGCTTCTTTTTCTCTGGCTCCTTTCTTTCTGGCTCCTTTCGGCTGCAGGAATATTTTTTTCCTTCTTTTCTTAGAGTCCCGGACCAGCTTTCCTTGGGACGTAGAATTCAATTGCGGTGACTTGGTTTTTTCTACATGCATTATGACATATCACATCAATCGCGTACGATACCGGTACTGTGCTCGCATTAAAAGGAATATCCCCGAAACCACAATGAGAGAAATGCCCGAAGACGTCATAAGTGATCACTCGGGAAATTACTTGCCTTCCAGTATGGTACCCGGTAGATTAACTTACCCGCGGTTCGGAAAGCCACCGACGCCCAGTGATAGTCATATGTCTGGGTATTATATTAAAAAGGCATTATCGTACTACCGGTACCACTTTACATATCAATCGACCCGTGCATTTCGGCGGAATAATACTGTAGTTAAATCAAGTAATAATTACAATTCTTCCTCAAGAAAAATAAAACCAATTCCCCAGACGCAAATACTCAACCCCCAAGGCAGCGCACCAGCGCAGAAAAAAAAAAAAAAAAAAAGAGGTATCATAAAAAAAAAGGTAAAAAAAAAAAAAAAAAAAAAGGTAAAATCTATGATAATACTACAGACGACCCTCGCATAATCCCAAACTCTAACCACCATCCCAGTCTAGAGATATTTAAGGAAACCGGAGGGAAAAAAAATGGAAAGTATCGTATCATAGAAGAAGCGTTCTTCTAACAAGCGGTGAAACCACCCTCCTTAGCATCGCAAACCCTACCCGCAACAACCCAAGGCCCGGAATCGGCGGATCCCCAATTGAAGGCGCTCAAAGCGTTCGCCTCGGAGCTCCCGGGCGCAGTGTTGATCAAGTCGGATCTAGTGGGGAGGTACCTAGGGGGATAATTTAGTATTACAATATAACCCCAAAGTCAATAGCAAATAGGACAGAAACATACCACCAATCCGCAGACCTGAACTCCCGACCGCAGCCCTGCGAAGCCTCATCGTTCCAACCGCTGTTTCTCTGAGCGAACATGGCGTGCTTGCCCCAGCCGACGTAGATCTTTGCTCCTTCCTTGTCCTGCCCGCCCTGCTCGTCCGGGTTGCTGTAGTCAAAGGTGTTCTGGACCGTGTTCCAGTTATCGTGCATGTAACTGTCCGCTGTTAGAAGGTTCTCCTATAATTGGGACTACTAGAAGAACGGGATGAGTGCCGTGGGGGGGGGGGTTTACCCGGTATGGAAACTCTTGAGGAGTTCCTTGCGGTACCATTGGTTGTTCTCACGGCGCCAGATGACGATTATACGTTCCCAGTCATGCACTAACGTTCGAGCGGTCAGAATCATAGCCTGGGCAGCAGGAGCAGGAAGGAGAAGGAGGAGAAGGAGAAGGAGAAGAGACATACTATGCCCTTTAGCAATGACTCCATCACTAAACCCGTCGTGCGAGAAGTATATGTGATATGCGACCTATATATCCTCAAGTGTTAACCTCCCGTTCCACCATCTCAAGTGAGCAGGACCCACCCTCAATTCATCCGCGCCACAAGAATTAACTGTATAGTATGTGGGGAAAGGTTTTCCCGGGCCGCCCGGACCAGGGTCTTCACATCCAGTCCCTGCGTGGGGGAACCTATCCGGGTTCGTCCCGTGCTGGTTGCCGCCGATCAGGGCCGCCGAGGGATAGCACGGGTTGTTTCCCCTGGACTTGCCGAAGTGCCACAGACTGGAGATCTCCCGGTTAATATGCATGCCCGCGTAAAAAAAGAAAAGAAAAGAAAAGATGAAGAGGAGGAAAGGGGGGGGGGTAACTCACGGTCGACTGGCGAAGGCGATTTCGAAACCAGCATTGCTCGACATGTCATTCTGCACAAAGGCGTCGTCCAGAGGGACATTTGCGAGGGCCTTTGGAAGGAGCGCCAGGCCCAATGCTGCGAATGCTGAGATTCTCATCTTTTTTTTTTCTCGGTGGTATTCGTGTGGATGTCTTGAAGGGGTCTCGATATCGTTGAGTGTCTGTTGCTCTGATTGCTTGCTTGTCTGAATTCTTTGACTGATGGATACTTCTGCTTCAACTGGCGATGGATCAACTTTATATACTCGATCCATTGTACCAGCTTTCCTCTTCACATCTTGCTTTTTTTTTTTTTTTTTTTTTTTTTTTCCTCTTCTTACTCTTCTTCGTGAAGGTCATCTGCTGTATTGGCGCTGCATAGATGGAGCGATTCCCAAATTGGAGGCATGCCTCCTCGCCCGTATTGCTAAAAGTCAGCGAGTGCTCGATTCCGGTCCTTTGTTCATTTCGCAAATGTTCCTGCTTCGTCAACTCAGCCTCCAGGCTGTAACCCGGTGGACTGGCAATCGCCCGAAGCGGTAGTGGAAGCGAGACGGGCCTCGGCCGTGAGATGTGATCCTATTCTCGCCAGGCGCCTATCGATATCACTCCCTAGAGTAAATTTAGGTTAATCCTTTCCAATATATTTTTATTTTTTCAATACCACGTTTTTACCCCCCGGAGAGGGAAAACTATGTACAAATATTAAAGTTCGGGAGTATTATTATTGTTATTATTATCACTATTCCGGTAAGTGTCCAGTTTTGACAAATTGTGTGACAAATTGTGTGAATTCAGGACCTTTTCAGTCTTACTGTGTCATTGACGATGAGTGATTTGCTGTGATAACCTTGTGCTGTCTGGGCATTTTCGGAGTTGGTTAGGTGCATGGCGAGTGGATACCATACTAGCAGTTTCTCCAGAAGGAGCTACCCGGCAATACCTCAGTTTAGACTATCACAGGGGAGATAGGTTCTCTCCATATTCACATTTCGCTGGGAGGCTTTTGGTTTTTTTCACTGGGCGGGTAATTCCATTGACTTTGATTACTCTCGGCATTTCAGGTAGTGGACAAGAGCATCTGTGGCCACTCCCGATTTGGTGGGTTCCCGTTGGGCGACAACAAGATCAGCTAATTTCGATATAACTTTGGATAATACCCAACGCAGGGTACTGTACCAATACAATGGGATTCCTGGAGAACCATCTCCAGGTATGATACAAATGCCGTAGTCTATTTCCTCCGCCCCTTAAGGCAATGTTATCAGAGTGGCTCGGGGTTGGGTGCTACAGTAGTGTTTTGTAACTTAGTTGCGATGCAGGGCGCACGCAGAGTACAGTACTCGTACTGTACCATCTCATCATACGGTACACATGTCCAAGCGCTATGTATCGACAAATCCTAGGAAAGGGTGACAGCTATGAAGGACTACCGGTATGCACCCGTGGCGCACCCAGTACCACCACCATCGTGTAACTCTCCCAGCCCACGGTTGAAGGCGAAAGTCCCCTCCCCTCCTCCCATGAGAACGAATCCAGCACGATCACCGCCACCTCCGGGGCGCCAGGAGAAGCGGAGTAATCCAGCAAAAGGTCCCACTACCATGGGGGGGGCGAGTATATACCGCACAGTACTATACCTGTACGAGTGCAGTACATCGCAAGTATAGACGACCCCCAAATCACCCAAGCGCATTCACCGATGACCGCACCGCCATAAGCACGTTAGGGTAAATACCTGGTCCCCAAGAAAGAAAGAAAAAAGAAGAGTCAAGATCTCATTTCCCCCACCCGGGAAAAAACACATTTTGCCAAGCTTAACTTTGCTATTCTCAGCGGGCAGTGCTACTGTATCCCCATGTTATTCATTCATTCATTCATTCATTAACCCCCTTTGTTCTTTTGCCGTCAGTGGGTGCATAAGTCGCTACCGGCTATGGCGTCGTTGTCGTCAGCGGTACAGTACAGTACATTGCTTATTCAATTTTAAACGCTTTAAAGTGCCCACAAGCGCACAGACCATGAACAGGGTACAGTACTGTACCGGTATTACACTTGTAGGTTCATTTTCGCTGCGCTGGATAATACAGATGAGTCAACAGTCATATCATCAATCCGGTGGGCGATCCCTTAAATTTGTAATACTCGTACTTGTACTGTACAGTACTGTACTGTACCCCCCCCCCCCCAACTCCACCGGCAAGACATGATAGAACGATAAACAATAAGTGCTTACCCCATCGATCCGCCGCCTGCCAAGGCATTTCTGGTTAGAATCGCGTTTCATGAGTCGAGTGATGGGGGTACGCTCCGCGCGCGCCACCGGGGGAAATGCTATACTGTATCATACACGGATAGATAGGAAATCATTCGGGCTGAGCAGTGTATCGTTGTATATACTGTGTTTCCGAAAATATTTTGAAAGCATGGTCGCATAAGATCATCTATAGAGGAGGTATCCGTACTGTCCTGAAGACGGATTGTGCACGGTATTCCCATGTGCGCCTTCCTACTAAGCTCCCTTACCAAATCAACCGTGGATGGCTATATAAGTATGATATGATATTCGTGAAACCAAGGCGGAGACACACACACACACACACACACACACACACACACACACACACACAGTCTCCTTCTTTTCAACTCTGAGGGTTAGGTGTATCGGTGCGGTGTTCGGGGGGCTCACCCAATCAAACGCCCTTGAAGAGCTTCTCGCGATGGCTTCAAGTCTTTAACTTCCCCACCTTCGGAAGGTTCACGTTTCGTGCTCCGTTGGCTCGCTTTCTTTTGTTTGCCTATTGATACGGCACCGAGTGGACCTCACGGTCCTTATTTTCCCCCACGTTCTTTTGCTCTTGCTTGTCGGTCGGACGTCCTTGGTTTCCGGCCAGGATACAGTTGGTCGTATGGGGAGGCCGTCCTCCCCCCCTCTTCGGAGCGACCGTTCGGACACTCATGCGTTTCCGGTTCCTCCTTGGTCCTCCTTCTCGCCTGCTTGGGCCTTTAGGGCCTTGCGCCCCTCACTGTCTTTTCCCAGCTTCGAGCTGGGCCCCCGCGCGAACCCGGTGTTCCTGAACCCCTATGGGGGGATGGCTTTGACCCGGAGAAATTGACCTTCGCCACCCCCTCTTTTGGGTGTGGCCCGACTGGTGCGGCGGTGCTCCCTTTTTGGGGTGCGGCTGCGATTTTTGTGGTGGTTTGCTGGCTTGGCTTGGCGGAGGAGGGGTGGCCCGGATGCAGCATCCCGGTCTCGTCACGCGGCGGTGTGAGAACCGTAGAAAATAAGTGCTTCAGTGGGGTCGGGGCTATGCGCACGTGCATCTGCCGAGTGTGGTGGGGCATCCGAGGAGGAGGGCGGAACCTGCGAGGTTGGGCTTGGCTGGCGGGGCGGGTTTCTTCTGTGGTGGAGTGTTTGCGAGCTCGCTTCGGGCGGGTTATGATGTATTGTGGCAGGTGGCCCGCGAGGTGGATTTCTTTAAGGGGGGCCTTGGGCTGGGGGCTGTATCTCATGCCGTGCTCCGATTACTTTAGTTAGTAGGTGAGATAGTGGAAGAATAAAAGGTTTACACACACACACACACACACACACACACACAGTCTCCTTCTTTTCAACTCTGAGGGTTAGGTGTATCGGTGCGGTGTTCGGGGGGCTCACCCAATCAAACGCCCTTGAAGAGCTTCTCACGATGGCTTCAAGTCTTTAACTTCCCCACCTTCGGAAGGTTCACGTTTCGTGCTCCGTTGGCTCGCTTTCTTTTGTTTGCCTATTGATACGGCACCGAGTGGACCTCACGGTCCTTATTTTCCCCCACGTTCTTTTGCTCTTGCTTGTCGGTCGGACGTCCTTGGTTTCCGGCCAGGATACAGTTGGTCGTATAGGGAGGCCGTCCTCCCCCCCTCTTCGGAGCGACCGTTCGGACACTCATGCGTTTCCGGTTCCTCCTTGGTCCTCCTTCTCGCCTGCTTGGGCCTTTAGGGCCTTGCGCCCCTCACTGTCTTTTCCCAGCTTCGAGCTGGGCCTCCGCGCGAACCCGGTGTTCCTGAACCCCTATGGGGGGATGGCTTTGACCCGGAGAAATTGACCTTCGCCACCCCCTCTTTTGGGTGTGGCCCGACTGGTGCGGCGGTGCTCCCTTTTTGGGGTGCGGCTGCGATTTTTGTGGTGGTTTGCTGGCTTGGCTTGGCGGAGGAGGGGTGGCCCGGATGCAGCATCCCGGTCTCGTCACGCGGCGGTGTGAGAACCGTAGAAAATGAGTGCTTCAGTGGGGTCGGGGCTATGCGCACGTGCATCTGCCGAGTGTGGTGGGGCATCCGAGGAGGAGGGCGGAACCTGCGAGGTTGGGCTTGGCTGGCGGGGCGGGTTTCTTCTGTGGTGGAGTGTTTGCGAGCTCGCTTCGGGCGGGTTATGATGTATTGTGGCAGGTGGCCCGCGAGGTGGATTTCTTTAAGGGGGGCCTTGGGCTGGGGGCTGTATCTCATGCCGTGCTCCGATTACTTTAGTTAGTAGGTGAGATAGTGGAAGAATAAAAGGTTTACACACACACACACGGAGCGAGAAAAATTTCGGAAATTCCGGTACAGTTAGCGGGGCATTCCTGCAACCACACCAAGTTTATTTTTGTTTGTGTACACATCATCTTTTTATCCGGTACAACCAAAATTTTCACTCAAAGAACTACTCCACCCCCTCACTCACGATACTCCTCCCTTAGGTGGTGTGGCCAATCACAGCCCTCCATCCTAAGGCTTTATTTCCTTTGAGAGTTTAGGACGCTGGCCATAAGACCATCCTACTCACTCACCATGACCTCCCAACCTTCGTCTCCGGCCCTGCCGCATCTCCCCCACTCTCCTTCTCCCCTGGGGGGACCCAGAAGCCCTACCAAGAGCCCAAGGATCAATTCCCCCAGCCTCCTCCCGCCCGGCTCCCCTCAAGGAGTTTCCCTCAACTCAACCCTCCCCATGTTTGCCACTATTAGGCACCAAAGGGGCTGCCTCAACGCCTTAATCAACGTTGGAAACAGAATCGTGGCCAGGGGAAGTACCTTCCCCGAGGTCAGACAGGAACTAGGATGCACGAGTGCATGCTACGTCCTCCTCACCGGAAACACGAAGGCCCCGACCATAGCGGCACCCCAACCGGAGCTCCCAGGTTTCAGAACCACACTCCAGAAAATCTTTGGCAATGAAGCGGTAGATGCAGCAGACACCGACGCCTTAGCTTTCCTGGCAGCAGCAGCCTCCTCCTACCACCCGTCACAAGAAAGCCCTGTACCAGTATCCCAGATACCACAGGTACCCGCCTCCTCCCCACCGCTAGGCGAAACGGACGAACCCATGGACCAGTCTCAAGACATCGGAGTAACCGAAACGCAAGCCACACAAGATGTAGCAATGTCCCTGGGAAACGGGAAAAACACAGACCAAACCGGGTTAGGAGACAGCCAACACGCCCACGGACCAAGCGAAGTGCCGGAGAGCTCGGCCCCCCAGAGTGTACCAAGGCAGGTACGGTTCTCTTCCCCCTTGACCACGACAAGAGAAATCCCGGGGACCCTAACAGGCAATATGACCAACGACCCGAACTCCTCACATGCCCAAAACCGCCCCACCATCCCCTCCTCCTCCCTGTATGAATCGGCGGAAGTCGAACTCACACCAGAAGAAAAGGAGGAACTAGGACGCCCAGTCACCGTAGGCATCATGGTGGGCTTCATCCACCAGCTGGAAAAGAAATTCCAGGAGCAGATGCAGGCAATGGAGGAACGGCTCACCGGGGAAATAAGATTAAAGGCTAGGCAATCCAACACCAACACCCCTACCCCTACCCCATCCGCTGCCCCTAGACAACCCAGAACCCAAACCCCAGCCCCCAACCAAAACCCCCCCCCCACCCGTAACGCCGCATCGCAGCCCCCCCCCCCCCCACAAAACAAATTCTAAGAAAACCTAAGGGAGACGCACCAGTACCGGCACCGCAAACCGGGACGAATACCAAGTCAAACGAAACCGCCCCGCAGAAGACAACGCTCAAACAGACATGGGCCACCATTACGTCCTCCGGAATTGATGTGGACGGCTTCCGGCTAGTACCAACAAAGAAAAAAAGACAAGAGCCAGCCCCAGGCATCCGAGAGACAGCGCCCTCGGCACCCTCAACCCCGCATGCCAGGCAAAGGAGGCTACTTATCCGGTCGGTGGAAAGAGGTCGCCGGATAGGAGTAGCAGGGCTGTCACCAGCAAGAATCAGGGACGCTGTCAACTCGGCATCCAGGGTTAAGTTCGCATACGCAGAATTTAACCGAAATGACGACCTGGTACTTACCACCATGGGAGACCTACCGGCCGAACCATCCCTCAACGACGTGCCGGCAATCACCAAGGCCCTAAACGGGATCGACGTTTTCGGCTTCAATGTCACCACAGACACACCGTCCATCAACATCGTCATCAATAGCATACCACTAGGGGACGAAGACTGGACACCCGAAGAATGGGACACGGACTCGGGCAGATGGGAGGACCTAGCAAAGGAAATCTCCGAATACAACCTGCAGGTCCGGCTGCTAGACAGGCCTAAGTTGCTCAGGTCCCCGACAGCGCTCAAAGCTGAAGGAAAAGTCAAGTCCTCAGCAATAGTGGCGGTAGAGGCAAACGACTGGATCATGGCCGAAACAAAAAAACCCCTCCCGAGTATGGCCATCTTTGGCATGAGGTGTACCTTCCGGAAATACGTAAAGAAAGACTCGTCAACCAGTTGCGCGAGATGCCTACAATTCGGACACCATGCCGTCCATTGCAGGATGGAAGCAATATGCAAATACTGTGGAGGAAGACACCACACCAAAGACCACCTCTGCGCACTGACGTACTGCACGGCGGGAAAAGGGAAGATGTGTTCCCATACCCTAAGAAGATGTGTTAACTGCGAAGAAACCTCTCATTTCGCCGGAGATAACCATTGCCCAACCAGGACTAGGGCAAAGTCCCCAGTACAACCCCCCACGGCCACGGACAAAGGAAAAGCACCAGCAGTGCTGGCCCCTCCCCCGACGCCTAAATAAATATGGCGACAACAGATATAATTTATCACAACGTTGGCGGGTCCATGAACGTTGTCACCGAGTTACTGAAACTCTCAAAAAAACGAAAACCGAAAATAATAGCGATCGCAGAATGCCCTCTTGAGAATGAGGACTGGATGCATTTGGAAGGATTTACATGCTACGCTAGCACAAAGGCGACGAAATACGGCTGTGCCGTATATATTTTAGATAAATACGTTCACATGTTTGTGGTTGAACGAATAACGACACAATACATTACACTGTGGACCGGAGGCGCGGAGATTACCATTGGCTACCAGAGACCCTCGGCAAAGGACTTTGACATAACAAACCAATGGCACACACACGGGGAAAACAACATCCTAATAGGAGACATGAACGCACACCACCCAACTTGGTCACAGGGATGCCAGAACACGGCCGGACTAAAGCTGGCCAGATGGATGGACGACAGGGATATGGTAGTGAGAAACCCCCACGTAATCACCCACCCGCCCAATGCGACCAACCCAAACGGAACAACCCTGGACCTTGTGGCTACCGATAAAGGGCAAAAAATCGAAGTACGAACACTGGACCTAGCAACAGCAAGCCATAGGGCACTGGCAATAAAGACCAGTTTCACAAGGAGGGACGACGGGGAAAAGCCGTTAAGGCACGACAAGGCGGATTGGGAGGCTATTAGGGCCGAGATCAGCCTCATGGACGACCACAAGGACCACCCAGCCGAGAGTGCAAAAAGAACTCACGCGCATAGTCAGAAGGCACACCCCCCTAAAGAAACCAGGATGCAAGGCATTCTGGAACAAGTCCCTGCAACAAGAACGAAAGGAGGTCCTCAAATTCGCACACAAACACCCCCGGCACCCAGAGCTAAAGGAAAAAAAGCAAAACCTGAGGAAAGCCATAATGGAAGCCAAACTCGAAGCCAACGGAAAAGCCCTTCAAGAAGAAACAGATCCTGACATGTTTCAGGACGGTCCGGCCAAGGACCACCAAGCACCCCATACCGGCTTTGTCCAAGGAAAACGGCGAAGTAGTAGCGGAGCACGGAGACATCGCTCAAGAAATCCACACGGCCCTGTACGGGGGAGAGAGGAGACGGGCCAAGGAACAAATAAACGACGAACCCGAACCACTACAAATAGAAACCCTAGACGCCGCCATCAAGCAGTCACCGAACGGAGCAGCAAGCGGACCAGACAACATCACCACCAGGCTCGTTAAATGCTTTAGGAAAATAAGGGAGCCCCTATTCCTAAGAATGATGAACCGGGCATGGAAAGAAGGAATCCCAGAAAGCTGGAAGGTCAGTACTACCATATTGATACCCAAGCTTAACAAACCATCATATACAGTGGCAAAGAGCTGGAGGCCGATACAACTACAATCTATACTGGCAAAAACACTAGAAAGAGCAGCAGTCATACGGATAGCAAGGCTCGAAATCCTGGAAGACAATATGTTCGGAGGGAGAAAGAGGTACGGTACGACAGACGCCATACAAGCACTAAACAACGTAATAGACACAACCGGAAAAGCCGGCAAATGCATTACCACCCTCGATGTCCAAGGGGGATTCGACCACCTACAGATGGGTAAGGTGTGCGAAAGGCTCGGAAAGCACTCGGGTCACCTGGCACAATGGGTCCGGCACTGGGCCACCGACAGGACGACCAGCTACCGGTTCAATGGCAGGACGTCCAAAGGATATGCCACTGACAAGGGTACGCCACAGGGCTCTCCCCTATCACCAATACTCTTCCTCATCAGCATGCTAGAGACAGCAAAGGTACAGGCAACACCATCCCAAAGAGCGGAAACCAAGGTCCTGATGTACGTGGACGACATCCTGATAGCAACGACATACCAGGACGCAAAAGCAGGGAAACGGCTGCACCAGGAAACCATTAGGGAACTTGAGACAACCGCAGGCAAAGACGGGTACGAGTTCGCACCCAGTAAAGCCGAAACAATCTTCGTGCGCACCCCACCACAGAGCAAGTTTGAAGTCAGCCTACGGGGACAAGAGATACCCGCCCAAAACCACCTGAGATGGCTCGGATACTTCCTAACGGACAAATGGAAATGGGACCACCACGTCAGGCACTGGATCAACAAAGCCAGCAGCTCCGGACACCGCATAAGGGCAGTAACGTCCAGATACAGCAAGGGGGGACTGAATGCAGGGACGACACAGCGGCTAATCAAGGGTCTGATAATCCCACAGCTGACGTACGGGATAGAGACATGGGGAAACAAAGGCCTGTTAAGAGAAGCGCAGGCGGCCCTCAACAAGATAGTCCAAACGGCCTTTGGACTGGAAAAGAAAACACCGGTCCTGGCCTTCCTTACCGAGCTCGGGATCCCACCACTAGACCTCATGATGCAATTCAGACAAAACCTACTGGCATTACGAGCCACCACCAAGGACCGCCACAACACCTGGACAAAGAAATGGATGGCCAAACACGGGGCAGAAAACGTTATCGCCACCGCCGGCAATTACCAGCTAGGCAAAGACGCACTTAAAAACCAAATGCAACAAGACTGGACAGAAAGGATCACCAACGAAGGGACCAGATACCAAGGAAGGCCCGGCAAAGCACACAAACACATGCACGCCATAACTAGGCAAAACTTTAAAAGGCTAATAGGGCTAAGGGCAACGGCAGGTTGGCCATACCAGGAGATAACCGGCGCCAGAAGGAGATGCCCGTGCGATCGGGACATAATAACCTTTGACCACCTAGCAAACAGATGCGGGATAACGACCGCCACAGCGATCGGGCTTTACGATAACAAGAGGCAAGGGGAACTCCTTCAGTGGATGGACGGCTGGCCACACGAACTTAAGGGAAAACCAGAAATGACCGGGAATGGGGACGGCACCCAACAACCAGACACCGCCCAAGTAATCGGAGCCAACGTTAATCTACCCACAAGCCAGCCAGCACGGGCACCAGTGAAACCCAGGCCACGGCGACCCTGCAAGATATGCGGGGAAATGGTACTGAGAGACATGCAGCATGAGTCGGCACATGCCAGGATGCACGACCCGGCAAGGAGGGGTCGCTAGGCTATGACGACGGAAGACACAGAGGAGGCGCCCAGTGGACCAGGGGAGTAATGCTGGTCAGATGGTTATTTCATAATGTACACGACCACGGGGCACAGGGAGCAGGCGTGGGTTTCTTTTGTTTGCTTGGATTTCCTTTGTTCACGACTACGGGGCACAGGGGGCAGGCGTAGGTTTCCTTTGTTGGTTTGGATTTCTTTTGTTCACGACCATGGGGCCAGAGGGGCAGGAATGGGTTTCTTTTGTTGTTGGATTTTATTTTGTTTACGACCATGGGGCCGGGGGGCAGGAATGGGTTTCCTTTGTGACGGACCAAAGCTGTTTGAGGGAGAGGGGAAGAAGGGAGTGGGAGTTTCTTTTGTATGGCGTATAGGGGGGTGTAGGGAAGGATTTCGTTGAGGGGGGCCCAGGGCTGGGGGCAGTATCCCATGCCGTACTCCGATTACTTTAGTTAGTAGGTGAGGTAGTGGAAGAATAAAAGGTTTACACACACACACACACGGATCGAGAAAAATTTCTGAAATTCCGGTACAGTTAGCGGGGTATTCCTGCAACCACACCAAGTTTATTTTTGTTTGTGTACACATCATCTTTTTATCCGGTACAACCAGAATTTTCACTCAAAGAACTACTCCACCCCCTCACTCACGATACTCCTCCCTTAGGTGGTGTGGCCAATCATAGCCCTCCATCCTAAGGCTTCATTTCCTCTGAGAGTTTAGGACGCCGGCCATAAGACCATCCTACTCACTCACCATGACCTCCCAACCCTCGTCTCCGGCCCTGCCGCATCTTCCCCACTCTCCTTCTCCCTTCGGAGGGCCCAGAAGCCCTACCAAGAGCCCAAGGATCAATTCCCCCAGCCTCCTCCCGCCCGGCTCCCCTCAGGGAGTTTCCCTCAACTCAACCCTCCCCATGTTTGCCACTATCAGGCACCAGAGAGGCTGTCCCAACGCCTTAATCAACGTGGGAAACAGAATTGTGGCCAGGGGAAGTACCTTCCCTGAGGTCAGACAGGAGCTAGGATGCACGAATGCATGCTATGTCCTCCTCACCGGAAACACGAAAGCCCCGACCATAGCGGCACCCCAGCCGGAGCTCCCCGGGTTCAGAACCACACTCCAGAAAATCTTCGGCAATGAAGCGGTAGATGCAGCCGACACCGACGCCTTAGCGTTCCTGGCAGCAGCAGCTTCCTCCTACCACCCATCACAAGAAAGCCATGTACCAGTATCCCAGATACCACAGGTACCCGCCTCCTCCCCACCGTTAGGCGAAATGAATGAACCCATGGACCAGTCTCAAGACATCGGAGTAAGCAAAACGCAAGCCACACAAGATGTAGCAATGTCCCTGGGAAACGGGAAAAACACAGACCAAACCGGGCTAGGAGACAGCCAACACGCCCACGAACCAAGCGAAGTGCCGGAGAGCTCAGCCCCCCAGAATGTACCAAGGCAGGTATGATTCTCTTCCCCCCTGACCACAACAAAAGAAATCCCGGGGACCCTAACAGGCAATGAGACAAACAACCCGAGCTCCTCGCATACCCAAAACCGCCCCACTACCCCCTCCTCCTCCCTGTATGAATCGACGGAAGTCGAGCTCACACCAAAAGAAAAGGAGGAACTGGAACGCCCTGTCACCGTGGGCATCATGGTTGGCTTCATCCACCAACTGGAAAAGAAATTCCAGGAGCAGATGCAAGCAATGGAGGAACGGCTTACCGGAGAAAGAAGGTTAATGGCTAGACAGTCCAACACCAACACCCCTACCCCTACCCCATCCGCTGCCCCCAGACAGCCCAGAACCCAAACCCCAGCCCCCAACAAGAACCCCCGCAACACCGCACCGCAGCCCCCCCCCCCCTCCAAACAAATTCTAAGGAAACCTAAGGGCGACGCACCAGTACCGGCACCGCAGGCCGGGACGAGCACCAAGACAAACGAAAATGCCCCGCAGAAAACAGCGCTCAGACAGACATGGGCCGCCATTACATGCTCCGGAATTGATGTGGACGGCTTTCGGCTAGTACCAACGAAGAAAAAGAGACAAGAGCCAGCCCCAGGCATCCGAGAGACAGCGCCCTCGGCACCCTCAACTCCACATGCCAGGCAAAGGAGGCTCCTTATTCAGTCGGTGGAAAGAGGCCGCAGGATAGGGGCAGCAGGGCTGTCACCAGCAAAAATCAGAGACGCGGTCAACTCGGCGTCCAGGGTTAAGTTTGCATACGCAGAATTCAAGCGAAACGACGACCTGGTACTTACCACCATGGGAGACCTACCGGCTGAACCAGCCCTCAAGGATGTGCCGGCAATCACTAAGGCCCTAAACGAGATCGACGTTTTCGGTTTCAACATCACCACAGACACGCCGTCCGTCAACATCGTCATCAACAGCATACCACTGGGCGACGAAGATTGGACACCCGAAGAATGGGACGCGGACTCGGACAGATGGGAGGACCTAGCAAAGGAAATCTCTGAATACAACCCACAGGTCCGACTGCTAGACAGACCTAAGTGGCTCAGGTCACCGACCGCGCTCAAAGATGAAGGAAAAGTCAAATCCTCAGCAATAGTGGCGGTAGAGGCAAACGATTGGATCATGGCGGAAACAAAAAAACCCCTCCCAAGCATGGCCATCTTTGGCATGAGATGCACCTTCCGGAAATACGTAAAGAAAGACTCATCAACCTGTTGCGCGAGGTGCCTGCAATTCGGGCACCATGCCGTCCATTGCAGGATGGAAGCAATATGCAAATACTGTGGGGGAAGACACAACACTAAAGACCACCTCAGCGCACAGACGTACTGCACGGCAGGAAAAGGGAAGATGTGTTCCCATACCCTAAGAAGATGTGTTAACTGCGAAGAAACCTCTCATTTCGCCGGAGATAACCATTGCCCAACTAGGACTAGGGCAAAGTCCCCGGCACAGCCCCCCACGGCCGCGGAAAAAGGAAAAGCACCAGCAGTGCTGGCCCCTCCCCCGACGCCTAAATAAATATGGCGACAACAGATATAATTTATCACAACGTCGGCGGGTCCATGAACGTTGTCACCGAGTTACTGAAACTCTCAAAAAAACGGAAACCGAAAATAATAGCGATTGCAGAATGCCCTATTGAGAATCAGGATTGGATACATTTGGAAGGATTTACATGCTACGCTAGCATAAAGGCGACGAAATACGGCTGCGCCGTATATATTTTAGATAAATACGTGCATATGTTCGTAGTTGAACGAATAACGACACAATACATCACACTGTGGACCGGAGGCACGGAGATTACCTTTGGCTACCAGAGGCCCTCGGCAAAGGACTACGACATAACAAACCGATGGCACACGCAGGGAGGAAACAACATCCTAATAGGGGATATGAACGCACACCACCCAGCTTGGTCACAGGGATGCCAGAACACGGCCGGACTAAAGCTGGCCAGGTGGATGGACGACAGGGATATGGCAGTGAGAAACCCCCACGTAATCACCCACCCGCCCAACGCAACCAACCCAAATGGAACAACCCTGGACCTTGCGGCCACCGACAAAGGACAAAAAATCGAAGTGCGGATACTGGACCTAGTAACAGCAAGCCATAGGGCGCTGGCAATAAAGACCAGTTTCACATGGAGGGACGATGGGGAAAAGCCGCTAAGGCACGACAAAGCGGATTGGGAGGCCATTAGAGCCGAGCTCAGCCTCATGGACGACCACATGGACCACCCAGCCGAAGTGCAAAAGGAACTCATGCGCATAGTCAGAAGGCACACCCCCCTAAAGAAGCCAGGATGCAAGGCCTTCTGGAACAAGTCCCTGCAGCAAGAACGAAAGGAGGTCCTCAAGCTCGCACATAAACACCCCCGACACCCAGAACTAAAGGACAAAAAGAAGAACCTGCGGAAAGCCATAATGGAAGCCAAACTCGAAGCTAACGGAAAAGCCCTTCAAGAAGAAACAGATCCTGAATGCTTCAGGACGGTCCGGCCAAGGACCACCAAACATCCCATACCGGCTTTGTCCAAGGAAAACGGCGAAGTGGTAGCGGAACACGGGGACATCGCTCAAGAAATCCACACGGCCCTGTACGGAGGAGAGAGAAGACGGGCCAGGGAACAAATAAACGATGAACCCGAGCCACTACAAATAGAGATCCTAGACGCCGCCATCAAACAATCACCGAACGGAGCGGCAAGTGCACCAGACAACATCACCACCAGGCTCGTTAAATGCCTTAGGAAAATACGGGAGCCCCTATTCCTAAGAATGATGAATCGAGCATGGAAAGAAGGAATCCCAGAAAGCTGGAAGGTCCGTACCACCATATTGATACCCAAGCTAAACAAACCGTCATATACAGTGGCAAAAGGCTGGAGGCCGATACAACTACAATCTATACTGGCAAAAACACTAGAAAGAGCGGCAGTCATACGCATAGCAAGACTCGAAATCCTAGAAGACAATATGTTCGGAGGGAGAAAGAGATACGGTACGACAGACGCCATACAAGCCCTAAACAACGTAATGGACACAACCGGAAAAGCCGGCAAATGTATCACCACCCTCGACGTCCAAGGGGGATTCGACCACCTACAGATGGGTAAGGTATGCGAAAGGCTGGGAAAGCACTCGGGTCACCTGGCACAATGGGTCCGACACTGGGCCACCGACAGAACGACCAGCTACCGGTTCAATGGCAGGAGGTCCAGAGGATATGCTACTGATAAGGGCACGCCACAGGGCTCTCCCCTATCACCAATACCTTTCCTCATCAGCATGCTAGATACAGCAAAAGTACAGGCAACGCCATCCCAAAAAGCGGAAACCAAGGTCCTGATGTACGTGGACGACATCCTGGTAGCAACAACATACCGGGACACAAAAGAGGGAAAAAGGATACACCAGGAAACTATTAGGAGACTCGAGACAACCGCAGCCAAAGACGGGTACGAGTTTGCACCCAGTAAAGCCGAAACAATCTTCGTGCACACCCCACCGCAGAGCAAATTCGAAACCCGCCTACGGGGCCAAGAGATACCCGCTCAAAGCCACCTGAGATGGCTAGGATACTTCCTAACAGACAAATGGAAATGGGACCACCACGTCAGACACTGGATCAACAAAGCCACCAGCTCCGGACACCGCATAAGGGCAGTAACGTCCAGGTACAGCAAAGGGGGACTGAATGCGGGGACGACGCTGCGGCTAATCAAGGGCCTCATAATCCCACAGCTGACATACGGGATAGAGACATGGGGAAACAAAGGCCGGTTAAGAGAAGCGCAGGCGGCCCTCAACAAGATAGTCCGAACAGCCTTCGGGCTGGAAAAGAAAACACAGGTCCTGGCCTTCCTTACCGAACTCGGGATCCCACCACTGGACCTCATGATGAAGTTCAGACAAAACCTGCTGGCGTTACGAGCCACCACCAAGGACCGCCACAACACTTGGACAAAGAGGTGGATGGCCAGGCACGGGGCAGAAGACATTATCACCACTACCGGCAATTACCAGCTAGGCAAAGACGTACTTAAAAACCGGCTGCAACAAGACTGGGCAGAAAGGGTCACCAACGAAGAGACCAGATACCAAGGAAGGCCAGGCAAATCGCACAAACACCTATACTCCCTAACCAGGTAAAACTTTAAAAGGCTGCTAGGGTTAAGGGCAACGGCAGGTTGGCCATACCAGGAGATAACCGGCGCCAGAAGGCGGTGCCCATGCGACCGGGACATAATAACCTATGACCACCTAGTAAACAGATGCGGGGTAACAACCGCCACAGCAATAGGGCTTTACGACAACAAGAGGCAAGGGGAACTCCTTCAATGGATGGACGGCTGGCCACACGAACTTAAAGGAAAACCCGAAATGACCAGGAACGAGGACGGCACCCAACAACCAGATGCCGCCCAGGTAATTGGAGCCAACATTAATCTACCCACAAGCCAACCAACACAGGCAACAGTGAAGCCCAGGCCACGGCAGCCTTGCAAGATATGCGTGGATATGGTACTAAGAGACGTCCAGCATGAGTCGGCACATGCCAGGATACACGACCCGGCAAGGAGGGGCCGCTAGGTTATGATGGCGGAAGACACGGATGAGGCGCCCAGTGGACCAGGGGAGTAATACTGGTCAGATGGTTATTTCATAACGTACACGACCACGGGGCACAGGGGGTAGGCGTGGCTTTCTTTTGTTTGCTTGGATTTCCTTTGTTCACGACTACGGGGCACAGGGGGCGGGTGTAGGTTTCTTTTGTTAGCTTGGATTTCCTTTGTTCACCACCATGGGGCCAGAGGGGCAGGAATGGGTTTCCTTTGTTGTTGGATTTTATTTTGTTTACGACCATGGGGCCGGGGGGCAGGAATGGGTTTCCTTTGTGACGGATCAAAGTTGTTTGAGGAAGAGGGGAAGAAGGGAGTGGGAGTTTCTTTTGTATGGCCTACAGGGGGGTGTAGCGAAGGATTTCGTTGAGGGGGGCCCAGGGCTGGGGGCAGTATCCCACGCCGTACTCCGATTACTTTAGTTAGTAGGTGAGATAGTGGAAGAATAAAAGGTTTACACACACACACACATGGAGCGAGAAAAATTTCTGAAATTCCGGTACAGTTAGCGGGGCATTCCTGCAACCACACCAAGTTTATTTTTGTTTGTGTACACATCATCTTTCTATCCGGTACAACCAGAATTTTCACTCAAAGAACTACTCCACCCCCTCACTCACGATACTCCTCCCTTAGGTGGTGTGGCCAATCACAGCCCTCCATCCTAAGGCTTCATTTCCTTTGAGAGTTTAGGACGCTAGCCATAAGACCATCCTACTCACTCACCATGACCTCCCAACCTTCGTCTCCGGCCCTGCCACATCTTCCCCACTCTCCTTCTCCCTTGGGGGGACCCAGAAGCCCTACCAAGAGCCCAAGGATCAATTCCCCCAGCCTCCTCCCGCCCGGCTCCCCTCAGGGAGTTTCCCTCAACTCAACCCTCCCCATGTTTGCCACTATCAGGCACCAGAGAGGCTGTCCCAACGCCTTAATCAACGTGGGAAACAGGATTGTGGCCAGGGGAAGTACCTTCCCCGAAGTCAGACAGGAGCTAGGATGCACGAATGCATGCTATGTCCTCCTCACCGGAAACACGAAAGCCCCGACCATAGCGGCACCCCAACCGGAGCTCCCTGGGTTCAGAACCACACTCCAGAAAATCTTCGGCAATGAAGCGGTAGACGCAGCCGACACCGACGCCTTAGCTTTCTTGGCAGCAGCAGCCTCCTCCTACCACCCATCACAAGAAAGCCCTGTACCAGTATCCCAGATACCACAGGTACCAGCCTCCTCCCCACCTTCAGACGAAATGAACGAATCCATGGACCAGTCTCAAGACATCGGAGTAACCGAAACGCAAGCCACACAAGATGTAGCAATGTCCCTGGGAAACGGGAAAAACACTGACCAAACCGGGTTAGGAGACAGCCAACACGCACACGAACCAAGCGAAGTACCGGAGAGCTCAGCCCCCCAGAATGTACCAAGGCAGGTACGATTCTCTTCCACCCTGGCCACGACAAAAGAAATCCCGGGGACCCTAACAGGCAATGAGACAAACAACCCGAGCTCCTCGCATACCCAAAACCACCCCACTACCCCCTCCTCCTTCCTGTATGAATCGACGGAAGTCGAGCTCACACCAAAAGAAAAGGAGGAACTGGAATGCCCCGTCACTGTAGGAATCATGATTGGCTTCATCCACCAACTGGAAAAGAAATTCCAGGAGCAGATGCAAGCAATGGAGGAATGGCTTACCGGGGAAATAAGGTTAAGGGCTAGACAGTTCAACACCAACTTACCACCATGGGAGACCTACCGGCCGACCCAGCCCTCAACGATGTGCCGGCAATCACCAAGGCCCTAAACGAGATCGACGTTTTCGGTTGCAACATCACCACAGACACGCCGTCCGTCAACATCGTCATCAACAGCATACCACTGGGCGACGAAGATTGGACACCCGAAGAATGGGACGCGGACTCGGACAGATGGGAGGACCTAGCAAAGGAAATCTCTGAACATAACCCACAGGTCCGACTGCTAGACAGACCTAAGTGGCTCAGGTTACCGACCGCGCTCAAAGCTGAAGGAAAAGTCAAATCCTCAGCAATAGTGGCGGTAGAGGCAAACGATTGGATCATGGCAGAAACAAGAAAACCCCTCCCAAGCATGGCCATCTTTGGCATGAGATGCACCTTCCGGAAATACGTAAAGAAAGACTCATCAACCTGTTGCGCGAGGTGCCTGAAATTCGGGCACCATGCCGTCCATTGCAGGATGGAAGCAATATGCAAATACTGTGGAGGAAGGCACCACACTAAAGACCACCTCTGTGCACAGATGTACTGCACGGCCGGAAAAGGGAAGATGTGTTCCCATACCCTAAGAAGATGTGTCAACTGCGAAGAAACCTCTCATTTCGCCGGAGATAACCATTGCCCAACTAGGACTAGGGCAAAGTCCCCGGCACAGCCCCCCACGGCCGCGGATAAAGGAAAAGCACCAGCAGTGCTGGCCCCTCCCCCAACGCCTAAATAAATATGGCGACAACAGATATAATTTATCACAACGTCGGCGGGTCCATGAACGTTGTCACCGAGTTACTGAAACTTTCAAAAAAACGGAAACCGAAAATAATAGCGATTGCAGAATGCCCTCTTGAGAATCAGGATTGGATACATTTGGAAGGATTTACATGCTACGCTAGCATAAAGGCGATGAGATACGGCTGCGCCATATATATTTTAGATAAATACGTCCATATGTTCGTAGTTGAACGAATAACGACACAATACATCACACTGTGGACCGGAGGCACGGAAATTACCTTTGGCTACCAGAGGCCCTCGGCAAAGGACTTCTACATAACAAACTGATGGCACACAAAGGGAGGAAACAACATCCTAATAGGGGACATGAACGCACACCACCCTGCTTGGTCACAGGGATGCCAGACCACGGCCGGACTAAAGCTGGCCAGGTGGATGGACGACAGGGATATGGCAGTGAGAAACCCCCACGTAATCACCCACCCGCCCAACGCAACCAACCCAAATGGAACAACCCTGGACCTTGTGGCCACCGACAAAGGGCAAAAAATCGAAGTACGGATACTGGACCTAGCAACAGCAAGCCATAGGGCACTGGCAATAAAGAGCAGTTTCACATGGAGGGACGACGGAGAAAAGCCGCTAAGGCATGACAAAGCGGATTGGGAGGCCATTAGAGCCGAGATCAGCCTCATGGACGACCACATGGACCACCCAGCCGAAGTGCAAAAGGAACTCACGCGCATAGTCAGAAGGCACACCCCCCTAAAGAAGCCAGGATGCAAGGCCTTCTGGAACAAGTCCCTGCAGCAAGAACGAAAGGAGGTCCTCAAGCTCGCACATAAACACCCCCGACACCCAGAACTAAAGGACAAAAAGAAGAACCTGCGGAAAGCCATAATGGAAGCCAAACTCGAAGCTAACGGAAAAGCCCTTCAAGAAGAAACAGATCCTGAATGCTTCAGGACGGTCCGGCCAAGGACCACCAAACATCCCATACCGGCTTTGTCCAAGGAAAACGGCGAAGTAGTAGCGGAACACGGGGACATCGCTCAAGAAATCCACACGGCCCTGTACGGAGGAGAGAGGAGACGGGCTAGGGAGCAAATAAACGACGAACCCGAGCCACTACAAATAGAGACCCTAGACTCCACCATCAAACAATCACCGAACGGAGCGGCAAGTGGACCAGACAACATGACCACCAGGCTCGTTAAATGCCTTAGGAAAATACGGGAGCCCCTATTCCTAAGAATGATGAATCGAGCATGGAAAGAAGGAATCCCAGAAAGCTGGAAGCTCAGTACCACCATATTGATACCCAAGCTAAACAAACCGTCATATACAGTGGCAAAAAGCTGGAGGCCGATACAACTACAATGTATACTGGTAAAAACACTAGAAAGAGCGGCAGTCATACGGATAGCAAGACTCGAAATCCTAGAAGACAATATGTTCGGAGGAAGGAAGAGATACGGTACGACAGACGCCATACAAGCCCTAAATAACGTAATGGACACAACTGGAAAAGCCGGCAAATGCATCACCACCCTCGACGTCCAAGGGGGATTCGACCTCCTACAGATCGGTAAGGTATGCGAAAGGCTCGGAAAGCACTCGGGTCACCTGGCACAATGGGTCCGACACTGGGCCACCGACAGAACGACCAGCTACCGGTTCAATGGCAGGACATCCAGAGGATATGCTACTGACAAGGGCACGCCACAGGGCTCTCCCCTATCACCAATACCTTTCCTCATCAGCATGCTAGATACAGCAAAAGTACAGGCAACGCCATCCCAAAAAGCGGAAACCCAGGTCCTGATGTACGTGGATGACATCCTGGTAGCAACAACATACCGGGACGCAAAAGAGGGAAAAAGGATACACCAGCAAACCATTAGGGGACTCGAGACAACTGCAGCCAAAGACGGGTACGAGTTTGCACCCAGTAAAGCCGAAACAATCTTCGTGCACACCCCACCGCAGAGCAATTTCGAAGTCCACCTACGGGGCCAACAGATACCCGCTCAAAGCCACCTGAGATGGCTTGGATACTTCCTAACAGACAAATGGAAATGGGACCACCACGTCAGACACTGGATCAACAAAGCCACCAGCTCCGGACACCGCGTAAGGGCAGTAACGTCCAGGTAGAGCAAAGGGGGACTGAATGCGGGGACGACGCTGTGGCTAATCAAGGGCCTGATAATCCCACAGCTGACATACGGGATAGAGACATGGGGAAACAAAGGCCTGTTAAGAGAAGCGCAGGCGGCCCTCAACAAGATAGTCCGAACAGCCTTCGGGCTGGAAAAGAAAACACCGGTCCTGGCCTTCCTTACCGAACTCGGGATCCCACCACTGGACCTCATGATGCAATTCAGACAAAACCTGCTGGCGTTACGAGCCACCACCAAGGACCGCCACAACACTTGGACAAAGAGGTGGATGGCCAGGCACGGGGCAGAAGACATTATCACCACCACCGGCAATTACCAGCTAGGCAAAGACGCACTTAAAAACTGGCTGCAACAAGACTGGGCAGAAAGGGTCACCAACGAAGAGACCAGATACCAAGGAAGGCCCGGCAAATCGCACAAACACCTGCACTCCCTAACCAGGCCAAACTTTAAAAGGCTGCTAGGGTTAAGGGCAACGGCAGGTTGGCCATACCAGGAGATAACCGGCGCCAGAAGGTGGTGCCTATGCGACCGGGACATAATAACCTTTGACCACCTAGCAAACAGATGCGGGGTAACAACCGCCACAGCGATCAGGCTCTACGACAACAAGAGGCAAGGGGAACTCCTTCAATGGATGGACGGCTGGCCACACGAACTTAAGGGGAAACCCGAAATGACCGGGAACGGGGACGGCACCCAACAACCAGATGCCGCCCAGGTAATTGGAGCCAACATTAATCTACCCACAAGTCAACCAACACAGGCAACAGCGAAGCCCAGGCCACGGCGGCCTTGCAAGATATGCGGGGTTATGGTGCTAAGAGACGTGCAGCATGAGTCGGCACATGCCAGGATACACGACCCGGCAAGAAGGGGCCGCCAAGACATGATGGCGGAAAACACGGAGGAGGCACCCAGTGGACCAGGGGAGTAATGCTGGTCAGATGGTTTATTTCATAATGTACACGACCACGGGGCACAGGGGGCAGGCGTAGGTTTCTTTTGTTTGCTTGGATTTCCTTTGTTCACGACTACGGGGCACAGGGGGCAGGCGTAGGTTTCTTTTGTTAGCTTGGATTTCTTTTGTTTATGACCATGGGGCCAGAGGGGCAGGAATGGGTTTCCTTCGTTGTTGGACTTTATTTTGTTCACGACCATGGGGCCGGGGGGCAGGAATGGGTTTCCTTTGTGACGGACCAAAGCTGTTTGAGGGAGAGGGGAAGAAGGGAGTGGGCGTTTCTTTTGTATGGCCTACAGGGGGGTGTAGCGAAGGATTTCGTTGAGGGGGGCCCAGGGCTGGGGGCAGTATCCCACGCCGTACTCCGATTACTTTAGTTAGTAGGTGAGATAGTGGAAGAATAAAAGGTTTACACACACACACACAGTCTCCTTCTTTTCAACTCTGAGGGTTAGGTGTATCAGTGCGGTGTTCGGGGGGCTCACCCAATCAAACGCCCTTGGAGAGCTTCTCACGATGGCTTCAAGTCTTTAACTTCCCCACCTTCGGAAGGTTCACATTTTGTGCTCCGTTGGCTGGCTTTCTTTTGTCTGCCTATTGATACGGCACCGGGTGGACCTCACGGTCCTTATTTTTTCCCAGGTTTTTTTTGCTCTTGCTTGTCGGTTGGACGTCCTCAGTTTCCGGCCAGGATACAGTTGGTCGTATAGGGAGGCCGCCCTCCCCCCCTCTTCGGAGCGACCGTTCGGACACTCATGCGATTGCGGTTCCTCCTTGGTCCTCCTTCCCTCTTGCTTGGGCCCTTGGGCCTTGCGCCCCTCACTGTCTTTTCCCAGCTTCGAGCTGGGCCCCCGCTTGAACCCGGTGTTCCTGACCCCCTATGGGGGGGATGGCTTTGACCCGGAGAAAATGATTTTGCCACCCCCTCCTTTGGGTGTGGCCCGACTGGTGCGGTGGTGCTTCCTTTTTGGGGGTGCGGCTGCGGTTTTTGTGGTGGTTTGCTGGCTTGGCTTGGCGGAGGAAGGGTGGCCTGGATGCAGCATCCCGGTCTCGTCACGCGTCGTTGTGAGAACCGTAGAAAATAAGTGCTTTAGTGGGGCTGGGGCTATACGCACGTGCATCTCCCGTTTGTGGTGGGGCATCCGAGGAGGAGGGCGGAACTTGCGAGGTTGGGCGGGGCTGGCGGGGTGGGTTTCTTCTGTGGTAGAGTGTTTGCGAGCTCGCTTCGGGCGGGTAATGATGTATTGTGGCAGGTGGCCCGCGAGGTGGATTTCTTTAAGGGGGGCCTTGGGCTGGGGGCTGTATCTCATGCCGTGCTCCGATTACTTTAGTTAGTAGGTGAGATAGTGGAAGAATAAAAGGTTTACACACACACACACACACACACACACACACGGAGCGAGAAAAAATTTCGGAAATTCCGGTACAGTTAGCGGGGCATTCCTGCAACCACACCAAGTTTATTTTTGTTTGTGTACACATCATGTTTCTATCCGGTACAACCAGAATTTTCACTCAAAGAACTACTCCACCTCCTTACTCACGATACCCCTCCCTTAGGTGGTGTTGCCAATCATAGCCCTCCATCCTAAGGCTTAATTTCCTTTGAGAGTTTAGGATGCCGGCCATAAGACCATCCTACTCACTCACCATGACCTCCCAACCCTCGTCCCCGGCCCTGCCGCATCTTCCCCACTCTCCATCTCCCCTAGGGGGACCCAGAAGCCCTACCAAGAGCCCAAGGATCAATTCCCCCAGCCTCCTCCCGCCCGGCTCCCCTCAGGGAGTTTCCCTCAACTCAACCCTCCCCATGTTTGCCACTATCAGGCACCAGAGAGGCTGTCCCAACGCCTTAATCAACGTGGGAAACAGAATTGTGGCCAGGGGAAGTACCTTCCCCGAGGTCAGACAGGAACAAGGATGCACGAATGCATGCTATGTCCTCCTCACCGGAAACACGAAAGCCCCGACCATAGCGGCACCCCAGCCGGAGCTCCCAGGGTTCAGAACCACGCGCCAGAAGATCTTCGGCAATGAAGCGGTAGATGCAGCCGACACCGATGCCTTAGCTTTCTTGGCAGCAGCAGCTTCCTCCTACCACCCATCACAAGAAAGCCCTGTGCCAGTATCCCAGATACCACAGGTACCCGCCTCCTCCCCACCATTAGGCGAAATGAATGAATCCATGGACCAGTCTCAAGACATCGGAGTAACCGAAACGCAAGCCACACAAGATGTAGCAATGTCCCTGGGAAACAGGAAAAACACAGACCAAACCGGGTTAGGAGACAGCCAACACGCCCACGAACCAAGTGAGGTGCCGGAGAGCTCAGCCCCCCAGAATGTACCAAGGCAGGTACGGTTCTCTTCCCCCCTGACCACGACAAGAGAAATCCCGGCGACCCTAACAGGCAATGTGACAAACAACCCGAGCTCCTCGCATGCCCAAAACCGCCCCACTACCCCCTCCTCCTCCCTGTATGAATCGACGGAAGTGGAGCTCACACCAAAAGAAAAGGAGGAACTAGAACGCCCCGTCACGGTGGGCATCATGGTTGGCTTCATCCACCAGCTGGAAAAGAAATTCCAGGAGCAGATGCAAGCAATGCAGGAACGGCTTACCGGGGAAATAAGGCTAAGAAATCTGACAGATCGGACCAACACCCACACCCCTACCACTACCCCATCCGCTGCCCCCAGACAGCCCAGAACCCAAACCCCAGCCCCCAACCAGAACCCCCACCCCCCCGCCAAACACAAGGCTGGAAAGTATAATTTAATGCAGTAAAATCTATACTTGGGCTCTAGAGTAACACAGGAACAAAATA